>NW_004797369.1:593705-595202 GCF_000002075.1 Aplysia californica
CTATACAAATGCTATCTATTATTATTATTATTATTATTATACACCATCTCAGCAGAAAGACAGATAAACACGACAACAGAAATCGAACTCATGTCTTCCGTTTACGACGGCGAAGTGTCTTACTACTGCACCACAGACTCTGGTTAAAATGTTTGCAATATCACATATTAATAATACTCCATACTAAACTCGGTGCTTTGTATGGAAACGTTTTATTGCATGGCTGTGGTTAACTCATCAGCATAATAGAAAAATATCTCAGGGTTTGGGAAGGACTGTGTAGGCGGCTATAGCACAGCTGGTTCACTAATATGGCTATTTGGTGTTCGAATTTAAGTGGTGTCCAAATTCTTTTCGTTCTTACGGAAATTAAGGGTTAATTATTGATCTGTCGTGTTCTGTCTTTTTTATCCCGATACCCTCAATTATTTTTACTCCAGCAATGAATGTTGTGTTTGGAAAACGTCCACAGTCGTTTGATTTCTTTGTGGGGGGGAATTTTTTTAATCGAGTGTGGTTTAGCCAACTGGCGCTTCTCCGTCGCACGTAAAGGACGTAAGTCCGATTCCTGTGTGGAGAACATTCTCATTAAGTATCCCCACGGCCTTTCTGCTAGGACATTGTATCCTTCCCTGTCAGCAGGCATTCGCTCTGACTGGCAAGGTCAAAGCCGGCCTCCTAAATGATTTGAATGTATTTATTTATATATTTATTTATCTATTTATTTCCTTATTTGAGGGGACGGTTTGTGATAGCTCCAGATGCTAAAAGTGCACGGCAAAATTGTTCTTCTAAATCACGACGGACGCTTGTATAGTTTGCTCCTTCATTCCTGTCAAGCGTCTATCTTATCGTCCTTATCTCTACTACATCTTTTCTTTGTATGTTACTCTTTAATAACACCTCTAATTATACTCTGCACTTTTATGACCCTTTGTACTTCAAGTACAGTAAAACTCCTACTAAAACTTGGAGTGAACTAAACCAGTTAACATATGTCCGTTGGTACGATCCATGCAACCAGCTTGTAACAGCGCAGTATGTTAGGGTTTGATATGTTCCAAAAACAACGTCACTGCAGTTTTGACGTTGTTGGGTCGGCCCAAGGTATCCAAAAATATGTTGGGTGGGCCCTTCAGAGATGAAATGAAGCGTAATTCACCCTTTGAACTAAGAGTAATAAACGGACTAATTGCTGCTAACAGGGGGCACAACCATTCTTAAGGTGAACTGACACATATACAGTAAACTGTGGCCACATATTATATTATTATACACGTTCGATATTTATTTTGTGGCTGTTTTGTATACCCTCTTTCTTCTTCTCTTTCTCTATCACCATGCTAGACAATCTGCTTTTGTTTGGTCTTTGTGGGTGAAGTGGTGTGTTAAACAATGCTAGAGAGAGGGGGTGAGAGAGGGGGAGCGAGAGAGAGAGAGAGAGAGAGAGAGAGAGAGAGAGAGAGAGAGAGAAAGAGAAAGAGAGAGGAGGCGGTG
>NW_004797369.1:595659-598657 GCF_000002075.1 Aplysia californica
TAGGTGTTACAAGAGAGTAACAATCATAAACAAGAAGAAGGGGGGCTAAGGACGATATATGTTTGATAGGAAAGAAAAAGGAAACCACACCAGAGCACCCGCCAACCACCCACTGTTGTTGTTGTTGTTGTTGTTGATGATGATTTTCTTACTCTTTAAGGAGGAAACAGACACATGTGTCCGACCAGCAACAGACCATTGAATGAGAAGCGTACACGGTAACCTCTCGACCACGAGAGCCTTTTATCACGCGAATAGAACTCAGGTTTTCTGTGCGCTACACAAGAGACGCTGGTAAGTTCTTCAGTGATGAGACAGACCAGGCCGGAGGGCTAGAACCCAGAGAGCCTCTGGATCGGAAAGGTAAAGTAAGAAAAGTAGGGGGAGAGAGACAGAGAGGGGGTGGGGCGGAGAGAGAGAGAGAGAGAGAGAGAGAGAGAGAGAGAGAGAGAGAGAGAGAGAGAGAGAGAATACATTGGCATGTACATACTATACAAGAACCGATGAAGCGTCCAGTCCACACGTACTTTGAAAGTCAGACCACGAGGTTAACTGGTGAACCGAATGACATCAATGACTAGCAGTATTACTCTTGAAATTATCCAAGACGTTTTAGTTTTTGTGTTTTACGGCGATTGCAACTGCAATAGGTCATTTGAGCTCGCGGGACACCTTAAACATCTTCAGTTGGCAGGAAATTTTGAATTTTCCCCTTGTGGCTGCCGAAGCCTACTCTTATCGATTTTATACCACCAATGGATCTTTAACGTGTGCGACTTGCACGCAGGAACTCCTAGATTTTTCGCCCTTGTCCGAGAAGGCTAGGTGTAGATCTTTCCTACCAGAAGATCAGGGGTGTGGCTAAAGAACAGCAGTAAGAAGGAGCCAGGGGGTAGCCGTAGAAAGGCAGCAAAAAGAATCAGGAGCCTAGAGGAGGGGGCAAAAGATCGTGAGGGGGTGGGGATATAAAGTGGAGACGAAAGCCGACGACAGAATATTGCAAGAGAGTTGGAAAGGAGGTGATAGGAGATAATTTTAGAGAACCCAGGAACTTTCAATGAGAGGCGAACACCTTAACCTCTAGGCCACGAGAGCCCCCTTATCCAAGACGGTTACCCATTGTCCAGGAGAAAAATGGCTGCTATAACCAGGTGGACGTTTTGGACAGTATCATTATAATATTATAGAAAAATGTAAGGGGGATCTGAGAAGTGGCCGTTTATACAGGTGGTTGTTATGGACAGGTTGTGATACAGCAGGTTCGGCTGTATTTCTAAACTAACCACTCTGCAAATGTAGAAATTATAACTGGCCTTTGTAGAAAGCATTTTATACGTTTATTGTTAAGGGGTCAACACAAATTAGATATTGTTGCACGACATGTTTAGGCTGCTCTTGCTTATTATGAGTGCGTTTGGATAGATGGTGACACCAGGGGCGGATCGTGGGCCTTAAAATTGGGCCTGCACAATTAGACTGTGCTATCGCAGGTTGAAGATAATCAAGGGCATAGTGATAAATGGGATGGTGTACAATTCTAATATCTTTGTTTTGGTGAGGACCTATTGCTTTTACTTTTATTCTTTTTATAAGCCGCTTTGATTTCTAAAACTTCATATTATATATTGGTTAGCTAAAAATCAGTTCCGTTCATCTTGCACTGGAACTGAACACTCAAGTGATAACACTTTCACCACTCCGCTAAAACACCATTCAAAGGCACAACTCAACAGACAGTGGCCTAAGGCCGGTCCCAGAGTGGCTCTGTAGGTCTGACCTCTGGCTCGCCAAGCGCACGTCGTCTGCGTTTCAGCACAGCCACACTGTGTGTTGGCTTCTGTGTCTGAGTGAGCGCCCTCTGCGTGTCAGCACAGCCGCACTAGGCTAGAAGCAAACAGGCCTACGAATATAAACAGTCGAAACTTGGTCAACCTCTCGGTTCGAAATTTTAATGAAGGATAAAGTGCGTTTCTTGGGATTTTGTGGTCAAGTGTTGATGCTAGCATCAATCTTTAACAGTAAAGCACCTAATAATACTTACTTCTTACTGATTTTTATGATCAGTGAAGAATTTCAGTCCAAAATACACACAAAGCAAGGCTGCGTACGACACATGTCCGACGTGCTTTACAACAGTGTTAAACAGCACGTCTGACACGTCGCGCAGCTCAGCGGACAACCGACAGACCATACTATCGACGCTGCTTAGGAATATGATAACATAATACATGTATGTTCTTTTGCGTGGTTCGAGCTAGGCGAGTTACAGGTCAGACCTACAGAGCCACTCTGGGACCGGCCTTACTCTACGTTCACCTCGCTCAAGTTCACGGTCACAGAGTCGGGGCAAGATCTAAATTAATTCAGAAATAGGCTAGTGGCAAGATAATGAAATAATCACAATTCACTTGAGCACTCCGCTGGATTGCTACGGAGCTCACATTTTATGGGCATACTCGTATATCGTATAGTGTACAGTCTGAGATTGCGTTTATTTTTAGACTGCCTACCGTGGGACTTGTTTCGACATGAGCACATTCGAGATGTGCTGTCTTATTAATATTAATGTATCACCAAACTCGGTACGAGTGTCATCATCACTTTGGTTAACTCAACGAACTATTTTTAAGGTCAGGCTATCACTGCATGCTAAACGACATTATAGTTAAAAGTGCGTGGACTTTGGCATGGCATAGTAGATGTTTTATGACGCTATAAGCATAGTAATAGCGGTAAAGAAGCCGGCAAGGACCTTGTATTGATAAAAGATTTGGCTAGTGCTTGCTGCGGGCTTCTTTTATTTTCTGTTTGTGAGTGCTTTACAGAATAGAACATTTAAAAAGTCTGGGCCGCACTGCACGACCGTGCTCTTCGGACGAAACGTCCCTGGGTGACGCAGGTAGATTCGACATTTTTTCTCTTTATCTCTGTTGTTTCTCTCTCTCTCTCTCTCTCTCTCTCTTTCTCTCTCTCTCTCTCTCTCTCTCTTTCTCTTTCT
>NW_004797369.1:601052-602489 GCF_000002075.1 Aplysia californica
CCCCCGCCCCAATTGTCTTCATTCACATGCTACAGATTCAGTTTTAAAAAAGTACACATTTTCTGTTGCCTCATTTCTTCACGGAATATAATGATTTTACCCTATGGTTAGGAACTTAAAAGAGAACTGGGAGCTTCTTAAGTTTGACAGGTAGATTCTAACCAGGAGTGCGAACGAACCGACATCGAATTCACTTGTGAGCCTAAGAGGGTCGAGGAATTTTTATGGCGTTTTGTTTCTTCTTATTGGAGCTGGGCGGGAATTCAAGACCTTTGCCAAGCTGTTGTTCTGTTACGGGCTGTTGTTCTGTTTTGATAGTTAAATCAGTAAAAGTAAACTTTGCCCGCTCTCATCCTGAATTTATTGACCTGTCCACACTTCCGGGGTCTTCACTGCCTGTTGGGATACGCTTGGGCCGCCGTGGCGTCTTTAACTTATTTCACAATGGGGGGAAAAGGGGGGGGGGGTGGAATCTACATTTCCCTTAAATTCAAATTCATACTGAAGCGACACTTTTGTTGTGTTCGACTTACAGTTTACTCAAAAACGTAATTAGTTTTTTGAAAACCACAACGAAAACCACCACACAAAACAACAACAACAACAACAAAAACCCAGCGAAAACCCGAAGGCAAACCAAATCTAAACAATAAGTTCCAAGTCTGTCATTTCCTGTTTTCTTATTTTCTGTTTCTTAATGGTATTCGGTGACAAAAGAAACTTGGCAAAGTAATTTTTTTTAAACGACATTGTCTTATTATGTTTGACCAAACAGAACTATATTTAATATTTATACATTTAATTATTCGTTTATATGTACACAAAGCCTAGATTAAATAACAATAGCTGTCCTCATTCAGACGTGTGCTCGGACGTTGTTTGCGAAACTTCTAAGAAGTGCAATATTCTTTATTTCTTAGTACATAAAGATCACGTTATCTTTAGCTTTGTTTTATGACAATAATAACTTCACGAACTGTAAGCTCAAGGTCTAATTGTAAAACCATTCCTTCGAGGCTAAATTTAGCATTTCGCTACACAACAGACTTTAGGCAGGGAGCGCGGTGGTGCTGAAAACTCATTAAATCAGCTTTTAAAAAATAAAGTTGGAAAGAATGCGAGCCAGAAGCCTTTGGTTGCGTCTGGCTTACATTGGCTGTCAGAATTTGTTGTTCTTTCGGCGCCTACATTGAGCTCCCCTTCTTCCTTTGTATTGTGTGCATATTCCACAAACTGTGTTTTGTGCCGTATGCTGATCGTCCACATTGATGAAATAAATCACAGACACTCGCGAGTGTTTGTGTGTGTGTGAGTATGTATGTGTGTGTGTGTATGTGTGTGTGTATGTGTGAATGTGTGTGTGTGTGTATGTATGTGTGTATGTGTATGTGCGTGTGTGTGAATGTTTGAATGTTTGTATGTGTGTGTGTATGTGTG
>NW_004797369.1:604388-606065 GCF_000002075.1 Aplysia californica
TCTCTCTCTCTCTCTCTCTCTCTCTCTCCTCTCTCTCTCTCTGTCTCTCTCTCTTTCTCTCTCTCTCTCTCTCTCACCACTCTCTCTTCCTTAGATCTCTCTCTTTCTCTCTCTCTCTCTTTCTCTCTCTCTCTCTCTCTTTCTCTCTCTCTCATCACTCTCTCTTTCTCAGATCTCTCTCTCCCTCTCTCTCTCTCTCTCTCTCTCTCACTCACTCACCCTCTCTTTCCCCAAATTAGTTGTCTTTTCACAAGTTGGCGTATGTGAATAAAGATCGCGTTCTTGATCAGTGTTTTTGGTTTTCTTTATGCTTTCATTAGTACCACGCCCTATTTTTACAAATAAATAGGTCACGTTTGTTTTTACAAAGTTGAAATATTCTGCAGCACCGTAACGTGTGGGGATAATTTCAATCGACTATCTGCTTTGTCTTTCTGCTGGCACATTGTACCCCTCTCTGTCGGGTTAGCCCCTTAGTTAAACTCGGGGTCGAAACCTTAACTGGCCTTCTAAATTATGTTAATTGTGTTGAATTGGGTGAAAATAATGCTTTAGAACGGAGCTTATTCGGGACCTTACACCCAATTAATACCTGTACAAAAATCATTTCCATATTATGTGACGATGGTGGTGGAGCCAAGAGCAATGCCATTCAGCAACATGGAGGCGTTGTGTTCGAATCAGTGTGTTGATTTTTGCCGTATTGTGTTCTCCGATGGACCTGTAACGAAATTGTTCTAAACGTGTAACACGTTTATCCAAATTCCTAGCATCGTTTTGTAACAGAGGTTGGTAAATGAATTTGTCTAAAGATATCATCAATGGTACGTGCTTTACAAAAACTTTCACATAGTTGTCTTTGTAACGGAGTTTCCCTTTTAGATCACTCCATTTAGTATTGAAAAAAAAAAAATCAAGAACACTCATCAGTGGAACAAGGATGACATTTTCCCCCCTTTTAAACTGTCGTCTGTTTTATGAAATGTCCGTAAAGATTAACCCTCTTAGTGTCAAAAGCAAATTTGACTAATTGAGGCTGGTGGTGAAAGGACCACAGAAAGCTTTGAGAGGATGAAGTAGAACCATAGAGTTATCATATTAGCCAAGATTGCGCTGTCTGACGTATTTCCGGTTTACCATGGAGCAGACTATATTTAGACTCTATTTGGAACCAAATGGAAGACAAAGAGTAAATGGTTACGTTCACACTCAATTAAAGACTGGTGTTTTACCCTTAAATTGGACACGCCGCGCCCATATAGTTCTCACTGCTCACCAGCACAGCGACGTTGTAAAAGAATTTAGATACGGTCGCCATCACAGTGCCTGATCTAGGATATTATAATTCGAGTCAATGGTATACTATTAAAGATTTAGGTTGAAACTAACCTATGAACGCTTATAAACTAGTCAACAAAAATTAAGGAACATTTGAGAAAAAGTGTACAACTTCGAGAGCATACTTCAACACGAAATGCAATTTTGTACACTTTTTAATCAACATGGGTATAGCAAGTAACAAAAAAGAAAATTAAGTTATTCCATTTTAACTTGCATAAAAAGTTAATTGAGTTTGGTAGGGGTTAAAATCCCAAATCCCAAATTTGTCAAGTGGTTTCGAAGTTATTTTAACTTCTGACTACAACAAAAACAAAACAGTTCAGATGATTTCAATGA
>NW_004797369.1:607341-608688 GCF_000002075.1 Aplysia californica
AGTAAAAGTAAAACCTCGAAAGAATGCATGCAAATATATCACTGTTTTTACTGTACGTTCCTTAACTTTTGTTGACTAGTTTATTATAGCAGTCGAAGTGGGAGGCTATTTGGGATTGCTTTCTTCACAACCCTCATAGAGCCTATTAATCCTTAGAACATAACTATCGAGTGTTACTACTAAGATAATCGGAAATGTGGTTCTCTTTTCATTAAAAAATTTCAAAAGCCATGTTTAGTGTTTGCTAGCCGTAGATCTATATTTTTACCGCAAGTTATATGCAGACAATTTATTTCATAGTACATGTACTTTGGGTCATCGGTTTTAGAATTAAGAAATGACGATATCGAAAGAGCAAAATAAAAATTCGGACTTGACGATAATATAATTCTTTTTTGACGGATTAGATCTACACCTGGAGCACAGAAATGAATTTCTTGATTGGCGGGGGACTGGTGTTGTGGACGAGTTGAACTGTGAAGAGTTAAGATAACAACAGGTGTTTCCGCCTTATCAGCAAATTCCCCTATCAATTTACCCTACACTTAACTCAATAAAGCCCCCCGCCCCTCCCCCGCGCTCCTTTAACTTCTTTCACCGGCTTCAGGGCAATCTGGCGCCTTAATGCTTCAGCCTTGAAACTCAATAAAACAGTCCTGACAAAACAATAGTTGTTTTATATCAGCAGGGTAAAGCAAAGGACATGAATTTACAAACACGCGCACGTACACGCACTAAAAGAACGTTAATGGTTAGTGAGTGCAGTAGTGTGGTCTGTCTGTCTGCTTCGTATACTTCTTTTCTGGAAACTACAGTTAGACCTGCTCTAACGGCTGACTGTTCACGACAATAAGAAGAAAAGTGAGGAAAATTAAAACAGGGAAGGGAGCAAAAAAAGGTTTGGATTTGGAACGGCAGGGGGGGGGGGGGAGGAGTTAATTTGCGCGTCGGTTTTGAAAAGACATCCCTCTTTCCTGATTGGTAGTGTCTTTGGAAACGGTTTATTGTTAACCATTTCAAGAATATCACGGGGATCCAATAAGGAAGGAAGACCAACTCAAAGATAGGTTTACGAACAAAAATACCTCGGCATTAAGAAATGAAGACAGATTATAACAACTATATACTATCAGACTGAAATGCAGAAAGATATATTATTTACACAGACAAAACAAGAGTCAGATCTCCAACACGGTAGCGTGTGCGCACACACAGATACACTCGCACGCAAACGCATTCTCAAACACACACACGTACATACAACACCCTCTCTCACGAAAGCATACGCCGACTCACACACTGAAAAGCACACATCCACTCACCCACCCACCCACACACACACACACA
>NW_004797369.1:612587-614103 GCF_000002075.1 Aplysia californica
TGTGTATGTGTGTGTGTGTGTGTGTGTGTGTGTGTGTACATGTATCTTTACTCTTTCTTGTTCTGCGTATCCTTGAATATACCTGACTTTTGAAACATCTCTACCTTGTAAAGGACCCCAAAAAAATGAATGTCACCTTGTGAGGAGAATAGAGCCTGCCCTTGTCATCATCAACGTCATTGTCATTGTCATGTACATGCCGTGTAATATTATCCATCCGACGTCTGTGGTATAGGGTCTACCGGTTAGGCGGTTTGTCGTCCTTACATGAGACCAGAATTCCCATGTGGGGATACTTTTTATCCAGTCTCTCGTTTGTGTCCCTCTCAATCCAATTTGGTTCTGACAGGCGGGGCCGAAGCCCGCTCTAAATTGTGTCGATAGGTGCCTCGAAATAATACTTACATCAAATAAAGCAACAAGTAAACAGACACACAAATACATAGGCTACACACACACACACACACACACACAAACGCACATGCAAACACACATGTACACACACGCATAGAGACACACACGCGCACACACACACACACACACACACACACACACACACATACGCACGCACTTATCTGGACAGTAGACACACTCAAGTCCCCAGCAAATAAATAAATGGAAGCAGATGAGATGAGATTTACACAGTCGCGTCAAGTTATCAAGTAAAATTTCCGTTTTCTAATCAGCTGATCGTAAATCTATCAACTCCCCAAATCATGTCCGCGATGAATGTAGATCTTTCACCCCCACCCAATGATTACACAATATTATCTTCTCCCTGGTGTAGCCAGACGCCCGCCGACTAGTAGTAAGAGATGTTTGGATAGCACTAATAAAGTAGAAGTTCCTAAAATTGGTTGGCTAAAGCACCCTTTCTCGAAGTTCAATTACGCAAGGCATCGGGGTGAAATCAGGCTCTCGTCAAAAGAATGAAAACGAAGAGACCAGCATTTTCTGTCAGTTTGGCAATTTTTATTGAAGTTTTGGTTTTTGGCTCAACACCTTTTGTGTCCATGTAAAAATACGTTTCTGTCTGGATTTTACTTAAAAACGTTGACTAAAGTCACCAAAAGAATAATGTGCAACTGCAGTCTTCAAGGACTATCAAGCTTTGAAAGTTACCAAATTTTGGAGGCCATTTTCTCGTCTCTGAAACTGGGCGACCGCCACCTCCTTCAATAGCAAATATATCGACTTCTATTCAAGGAAGATGGATATTTATTTCAGCAAAAGCAAGACAAATAAACTTGCAGATGAAACAAAATACTCCGCCTGGCTAAAAATTGACGAGCGCCTGAATCCACCGCGTCGGGAGAGCAGATATGTCGATTTGGAGCAACTCGGAAGCTATTTCTGTACAGTCTAATCTTTAGCGGAAGGCTTGGTCTGTTGAAATTTGTTCCCCCTTTTAGTGCGTTTGCATGTGTCTGAGTGTTTTAAGTTTGAGTAGGTATGCGTTTGCTCTCCCTTGAGTGTGCGTGTGTGTATGTGTGTGTATATACATTATATATATATA
>NW_004797369.1:614203-618648 GCF_000002075.1 Aplysia californica
CGCACGCACACACACACACTCACACACACACACACACACAAACACACACACACAAAACATACACATACGTGCGCGCACACACACACACACACACACACACACACACACACACACACACACACACATTCATACATATCCATGCACTTACATGCACGTGTACACAGTCAGATAAAGAAAAAAAAAAGAAGTATACTATATACGGTTGAAAAAGAAGTAAATTGAGTTTTATAAACTTACAGCTCACTTTCAGAACATGTTGATAATAGTTGCTAATGGTAATTGGCCTATACCTGCGTCTGTGTAGTAGTTTTGTGCTTTATCGTCACAAGCAAAAAGATTCTTGTTCGATTCCCGTCTTGACGGGAGTACTTTTTTCGAGTGTCTTGGTCTATCTGCTGGGACCTTGTATCCCTCTCAGACCTGGTTGGCCATAACAGGACACAACTCGATCGTCCCAATCCGTACATTTCTTTTGTTGTTGGCCACCCTGAATTAGAGTCGAATCAGAAATAGGTCAAGGGCAGATTATTGCTGCGTCATTGACGTTAATGGGTATATGTCCCTGATATCTCCATCTTTTCCTTTCTATTGTTGTGTTGATATCTTCATTTTCAGCTTTTTCGAACACTTCATTATTTGTAATAAATTCATTCCATTCTATTAGTAAAATTCTTCTTAGACATTTTGTTTTGGGGCTTTTAAATTTTCTTTGAATTGTTTTACATGTATTTGTTTTCCATATCTCTGAACCATATGTCAATACAGCCAAAATATTGCTATTATATGTTCTAAATTTCATATTCAAGGAAATGATCTTTCACAAAACAATCCATGCATTTTTAAGTCTAAGTTTTAGGCGAACGACGTCCTAGCAGTCTGAGGTTTGGGATATAATTCTGCCAAGGTACTTGAATTTACTCATTTCTGCATAGAGTTCTCCATAAAGAGTGATGGGGGTAGTTTCTGGTGATAGTCGTTGTACTTTTGTTTTGGATACATTTATTATAAGGCCGACTTATGGGTGCCCAAATGCACCAATCCCGCCATTTCCCCTAGCCGTTCATTTGACTCCAAATTGGGTCTTTTGGCACATTTCATAGTGAACCAGAATTACGTCAGAGAGCACAGTCTAGGATTATTATAAAGTTCAAATCGATGGACCAATCACTTATTACTTCAAAAATGCATAACGACACAATGGTTCACTCTCATAACAAAACAGTGCTAGACAAAGCTATACTAGGGTCACTGATGCAACACTAGTCAGCCTGCTTTGATCTGGTAGAAACACTTTCACATCAATCAATCCTTCTACACTTTAAATATAAAATACGTCACTCCTTGAAATTAATATCCGGCATACAATAATATACATGTCGCCATTGGCAATTGTGAAAACGTTTAAAAAATGTTACTGTTTGTTTTTTAAAATGATACTATTTCAAGTAGATGCCCAACTTACTGTTATTATGCATAGTTGGAGATTTTCTAGTTGTGGTATGCAGAGTTAAGAATGCCTCAAAATCGATGGCGTTTTCTCCGCCTATGTTCTTTATTTAGCAATGTTGTTGGTTGGCTCATTAACATGTTCATCTTTGGGTACAGTTAATAATGTATCGTGTTTAAAGACGTTATTTAATTTTGAAAATTGGGGCGAAGAACATTCTTATGGTGTCTGGGTTTAAACTTTGTTTGGTTTATTGGTTTTTTTTTGTCCATGTTTGCTCCTGTCCCAGTTTCTTGAAAACTGGTTCTTAGATCTGTACTAAAATAGAACATTTCTTTTGGGTTTTCTTTTTTAGAAAGGAAATACATGTATGTCTAAAGCATTTTTTGTTTAGATTACCTGCACTATAAAAAAGAATTATTTTATTACCGTGTATATTTCGAGAAACTTCATTTGCAGATATTTTGGCTGGAAATAATCAAGTCGGAAATTTCAGTACTGGAAACAGTCTATGAAAGCACCTTGACGATTGACGAATTTAAATATAATACCGGATACCCATGAAAAGACATTTCCTGGAGGAATGTCTTTCTTAAAAATCAATAATAAGACATTTATTAAAAGATGAATATAGGGCCAGTCTTAATACAAATTCAAATATAATATGATGTTGACAGTACATGACATGAATAGTGAAAAAACAAACAAAAAGGAATAAAGTTACTACAGAAACCAAGACAACAACAAAAACAACAACAATATCACATCATGCCAAATAACGAAATCTGGAGCTAGGAAGCAAACTTCAGCAGCAGCATCAACAGCAACAATAACGGCAACAGCAGAACAGTGCTGTTGATCGGCATACTTTTCAGCACTCGTAGAGGCACCCCCCCCGTCAACCCGAGCCCTAATTCTGGTTTGTTTTTGTTTTTTGTTTAAAGAAGCAAAACACCAAAAAAACTTGATGAAAAGGAGGGAAGCCTCAAAGCTGAGAGAGGTCTCGTGTCACGTCTCGACCAGCACAAGAAGGGAAGAGCTAGCTAGCCTAATATCATTAAGAAATCCACTGTGACAAAAACCTGATGTGATCTAAAGTCTGACCAGGCTTGAGTGTTTCCATGGAAACCGACGGCCGCGCGGCGGAAGGATGAGCTGTGTGCATTGGTTTTCAGGACAAGACTACAAAGACTTCGGTGAGGGGGAAAACCGCGGCAGTAATGTGCTTCTTGATCCTCTCCGAACAGGCGGAAAATAATGACAAGTTTTGTTTTCTTTCCTTTCTTCCCAGTTTTATGTTTTCCTTTTTGAAGGTTTTATATACTTAAATCATTTTTTTAAAATTTGGATTTTTTTGTGGGGTTTTCCAGTTCACACAAACTAGGGTTGCTTGAGTCCACCGGTCATTTTGTTTTCCTCCACGTATATGTTTCTAGAAAAGAAAATCACACATTTGTTATTGCTGTTATTGTTGTTGTCTTGCTGATGGTAGTGGTGGTGCTTTTGTAATTGTTGTTATTGTTGCTACTGCTCTTTAATCCTTTTTGACACATGGAACACAATTTTTCATGATATGGTCTTCTTCATATGCAACAACAGCTAAAGCAAAACAACGACTAGAACAGCAGTAACAACAACAACAACAACAACAACAACAACAACAACAACAACAACAACAACAACAAAGACAACAGCAACAGAAAGCAGCAATGAAGACAACGACAATGAGAACAAAAACAATGTAAGCAAAGACATTCATCTCCGTATCATTGTATATTTTTCTCAGTTTCTAAAGCACAGCCAATGAATGATCTCGCTCGTAATTATGGAAACAACCAAAGAAACCAAAACCATATAGGCGCCTATAGCAACAAATTAAGTTTTCTCGACACAAGCATAATCAATAAAACGACAACACAACAACAAAGACAACCACTTCTACTACATCAACAACAACATCATCATCATCACCATCATCATCGTCACCAGCAGCAGCAGCTGCAGCAACAACAACAACATTAAAGCACGGCAGATGTTCCGACCGGCAGTATCATTTATAACAAAACACAACGAAAGCTGAAGTTCCCCAAGGGCGTAGCGTCCAAATATGGAAAGGAAATGTGCTCTTTCTTTCTCACATGTTGCGCTCTAGCCAACGGCGACAGTGTCATTCTGTGACAACCCCCTTGTCAAGCTCCAAGACAGTCCATAGATTAAGGAACAGGACAGAAGCCGCTCTCACTCTGACTATGACTATGAGTCTTTTGGCTAATTTCCACAGGACAGTCGTCAATGTTGCACCAAAGTGCTCTTTATACAATATAATATACGCCTGTAAGTATGTACACATGTATATTATACAATGTACAAACATATAGGTCTATATTGTAATGCTTGACGCCATATCTGTAATCCAAGAGACTAAAGTTTTGGTAGATAGATAGAAAGATACATAGAAAGATACATAGAGGGGTGGTGTGGGCAGGTAGAAACCAACACTAACTCGAGTGCAGTAATAAGAGAAGCTTTAAAGTTAAAGGTTGTAAGATGAAAGATGTTAATGAGGTTTTAAAGGATTGCACACAACACAACACCAGTGTTGAAAAAAAACACACCCTCAAACCAAACAAACACAAAACAAAAACAAAACGTAGTTGTTTGTGACTGCACATTGCCGTCCTACTCTGAACTTAGCAGAACACTCAATTCTGAGCGAACATAAAAACCTGCAGATCCTGCGATTTATTTTTACTGAATTTAACCATACCGCTTAATGAATATATTGCAGGGTAAAGAATTTCGATCATAGAATCAGAGGTTCACAATACGTGTAGTTTCTCCTTGCTTCTGTAAAAGCCCACAGCACATAATAATAGCCCGGCTGTCTGTTTGTCTCTTTGTTTCATTCTGTCTCTACCACCACATCCCCTCTCTTGCAATCTCTCTCTCTCTCTCTCTCTCTCTCTCTCTCTCTCTCTCTCTCTCTCTCTCTCTCTCT
>NW_004797369.1:621023-623258 GCF_000002075.1 Aplysia californica
CTCCTTCTCCTTCTCCTTCTCCTTCTCCTTCTTCTTTGTGTATTGAAAAAAGTGCACCAGAAATATAGCTATTCGTCATCCTAGCAAGTCATCGACACCTTGAGCGGTGCATCTTGACACTGGGAGACGTATTCAAGTTTTCAAAGAAGAACAGACTCCTTAGATTTCGTTAAAAAGATTATTCAGCTCTAAAAACGGTCAAATAATCCAGCACAGTGTTGAATCAGCCAGGAAAACATTGTACATTGCTATTCGAGCGTTGCTTTTCAGGATTGTTACTTCATATTTCACTTAGCTTTGAAATGCAAATTTGGTGTATTGATCAATATTTAAGTGCTTCCTAGAAACGCACAGAAATGGAGTGTAAAACCGAACCCCAGCAAAAGCAACCCCCCCCCCCACACACACACCTCATTTTTCAAGAGCAGTTGCACTCTTCAGAAATTTTGTGCGTGGGGTACAATTGCTTATCATATCTGCCAACTGGTCTGAGAAACCTCAAAGGTTGTTTTCAAAAACATCAAAACAAGGAGCTTTGTGTGTGAAAATATACTTGTATTGCCAAGCAACCACCGAGTTGATGTTCCCTGCACGTCCTGTGTACTGTGTACTTCTGGCGACTAGTTCGCTGGCGGTACGACGGGGTAAATTTATTGTACATGTTTTTTAATAAGGACCGTGCAACTGAGACGTTTGGCGGATGGTGGTCGGCGCCTTTACCATGTTTATATAGAACCCTTCTGGGTAATATTATTGCATTCTGCACAGTATCCGGATACCTTAAAAAACGACAAAGCATAACAAACAAACTAAAAGCAATGTTTTTTAAAATCCGAAAAACGAACAAAACAAATCTGAAAAAAACAAGAAGCAAAGGCTTCCAACCCACCTACCCCTACCCGTAAAAGAAAGATATTTTCAAAACTTTTAAAGTTTTATTACACCTTTCAGAAACACAATCTAGGATCTGAGATATTGATTTACTATTACGACGCTTCGGAGGCCTAAGCAGTCAATCAAGACATAACAAGATCGTCCCGTCTTAAAAAACAACAACGAAAAGCAACCCTTAAGCAAACAAACATTATACTACACAAAAAAAAAGAAAATCCAAAACAACAATAAAAAACAAACAAACCCAGGAACCCCAAACTTCGTATATTGTTTCGAGCTTAATATTGGCCAGCATGGGTGTCTTTAGTGTAGCTGTAAGGCTCTTGCTATGGCATTCAGAAGAAGTTTGATCCTCGTGTCTGGAAGTTTTTAATCGAGTAGAGCTCGATAACAATATGCTGCGTCCAACTAAGGCTGAGTTGGTCCTGATATTCTGGGTCAAAGCAACCACCCGCCTAAAATTATGACGCAGACCGTGTCGATAGGGACGTGAAACACAAACAATAAATGAATATTACAATTGATTTTTAAACCATAGGAGTCGGCGTGATCTAACCTACTTCCTAAAATATCTGAATATGGCTGGTGTGGACGTGAAGCGTTTACAATGACAATTGAACCTGTCGAAGACCAGCACCCGATGTAGAAAAGGGAAATCGTCATCGTAGACATAGACAGGTGGAGCTCTTGGACAGGGTCTTGATATTTTTTTAAAACGCAAAAAAAGGGGGGGGGGTGGAGGAGTGGGAAGTGGTAGTTTGTACAACTGATAGTAAGAAACGTGCGACTTATCCGTACTGTACGACATATTATTTTTAGATTACATTTCGAATAAGCTCATGAAATTACTATCCGATTAGGAGCAGTGGGCAAGCGTCATAATAATATCTATCTCCGTTAATATGAATACGATCCCTATTTTGAGGTAACTTTTATCGAGTATCTCGGTCTTTATGCTGGGGTGTAGTTTGGTATCCCTCTCAGCCGGGGCTTGCCGTAACAGGCATGGTCCAAACCTGCCTTCTTAATGATCTACACTGAGGCAATGGGTACATCATCACTTACATTTACTTTTAATAAGCGTTTTGTTTTTTGAATACCATAGAGTGGTTTTTGCACTTCGTTTCAGCAGCAATAATCTTCAAATGTCAATGCCTAAGCTTTTCAAAAGTAAGCATGTAATAGCAAGAAGAATTATTTATACTTTGGAAGTGGGGGCAATGCATGTAATAGCATGTAAACAATTTGCCGTCACTTAATTCCCTCGCTCTCTCTTTTTCTCTTTCTTTCTTTCTGTCTTTGTCATTGTCTCTACGTGTCTCTCTCTCTCTCTCTCTCTCT
>NW_004797369.1:624979-626270 GCF_000002075.1 Aplysia californica
GGGGGTTGCTTTTTTTACGTGTGGCCGTTAGAGCAGGTTCGACTGTATTGGTTGGCATTTTTTTTCTTTCCCCTCTCGCCCGGGAAAAGGGTTTGGAATACAAAGATACAGACAATAACTATAAGGCACATGAACTCTGATATTTCTCTTAACTGAAGTCTACAGTGTAACGGTTTGGCGCTTCATCGTCGCTCTCAGAAGACCTGAGTTCGGTCACGTGTGGGGAGAAATGATCATTGAGTATCTTGGTCTTCCTGTTGAGATGTTGTGTCCATCTCAGTCTGGGTTGGTCCTGACAGGCATAGTCGAAGCCCGCCTCTTAAATTATCGAATTTTGTCGGTGAGGGTATAAAAAACTGCATTATAAAAAAAGAATTCCTATTTACGATTTTACCCATTGCCAAAATGGTGGATCTAGATATATAAGTATTTTTAGTCTTACGCACTGAAGAAAATAATATTAGGCTACAGCATCCTGTCGGTAATCATTTAAGTCACAATTTTGGACCTATTTGGCCTATTGCATACATCCTGGTGCCAATTTAACATGGGAGTAGCCATGACATAAGCAATGCGTAAAAGTGAAAGGCAATTTTAGCTCATTTTAAGAAAGTAGATCTCAACTAAACCATTACCCGCCTTTGAAACAAGGCGTTCGTAAAACCTATTAATTTTACCGTTTTGGGCCTGAGTTTTTTGGGGGGGTTTTTGTTTCTGCTTTGTCAGCTAATCAAAATATGACATCATCAATGAAATTAAAGACGATATCATCTGTTGTGCTATTAATTTTTGTTAGAATAGAGATAATAACTCTACATGTATTACCCTTCCTATTCTTGAAGGTTTAAGTTGATCTTTCTTTCCATTCTCTTTTCCCTCCCATCAGGTTGGGAGTGGGAGGTGGGTTTTTTAAAATGAATTTAAAAAATCTCATATACGGTACCCTTACTTGTGCCTGATAATATATGTCTCTCTTAATGCTGCCTGTCCCTGCTAGGCAGGCTGGGGGAAGCTGTTTTCCGCAAGGATCACGTACGTGCGTGTCAATAGGAGCGAAAACATTTACAAATTTTCGTATTTGTCATTTCCGCTACAAAAACGGATTTCTATTAAATATCACATGAATGTCTTTGTTTATTTTCCAGGACACATTGTTGTTCTGCACTCTTTACCTTTTGCATTGTACCCTCTCCTACAAATATACATTTCAATCTGTTTGTCTGCTCTCTCTCTCTCTCTCTCTCTCTCTCTCTCTCTCTCTCTCTCTCTCTCTCTCTCTCTCCCCCCCTCT
>NW_004797369.1:628358-629618 GCF_000002075.1 Aplysia californica
CACACACACACACACACTGACTCACACGACCTCTCTTATCAGTGATTTCGTTGGTTTTCGGTATCGACTAGTGACTTGTGACCGCGGCAATCAATAAAGGCAACCTGTTTCCTCCTAATCAATAACATGATAGAGAGAAGATAGGGAAGGCTACTCGAAACTTGCAAATTGTTGCTTAAAATTTGAAGACAGCATGTGAGAAGAAGTGGAAAAGTGAAAATGGTGTACCGGTGTCTATGGTGTAGCAAATTGGCGCTTCACCGTCGCACGCAGGTGACCCGAGTTCTATTCCCGACTGGTCATAATTTTTAATGAGCGTCATGTTATTTTTTTTGCTTGGATATTGTATCCCTCTCAGCCCGGATTGGCTCTGACAGGCACTATTGCAGCCCGCCTCCTAAACATCTAAAATTGTGTTGAAGGGGCATAAAAACACTTTCATTTGAAAAAAAGACAGATGTAAACGGTTACCTTGCGTCGAACTTCATAAACTATTTCTAATTCAATTGAGTGTGAAATTCAGTTAAAAGTGAGTAAAAAACGGATGTGGACTAACAGCAAAAATAATATAGTTGCAAAACAAGAAATACATATAACAGCAACATAGTGGTGACAGTTTCGGTTCAAAATGGGGCACACAATTTGACTCTTATCTTAAGCCAAATGGAGTTAAAGAAAGGAACTGGCGTCGGTGGCCTAGTGGTCAGGCTACCGCACTCGTAAAAGTGAGATTGTGGCTTCTGGGGCTCGAGCGTTTGCTTGGTCCGATATGTTGCGTCCTTGGGAATGGCACTTAACACGAATTTCCAACTTGGCTCGGTCCTTTCGGAGATGGACGTTAAACTCGGAGGTCCCACCTCTTAATAGCCTAACAGTGTTGACCGGGGCTTTAAACATATACCGTTTCAAAGAAAGGAAAGGTTGCGCATGATCTCGACTGTAGCGAGACTACGGTGTTTCGCGCTTCATTTGCGCACCCATTATGCGCACCTGCCGTGTTAAGATTTTATAGAGAGCAACGAGCGGCAGCCATGACAGTGTCCGGTCTAGGTTATTATATTATTGAGATTTAAGTCCCTGCTTTAATCAGGCGCAGGGACTCTTGTACTTTAAAGCTATAAAACCATTGGTCACCCACGTTGTATTTGAAAGGTGGGACATAACATGTTCTTTTTAAAAGCAACAAACAAAGACAAAAAAGCAAATACGCTCTCGCGCACACACACACACACACACACACACACACACACACACACACAT
>NW_004797369.1:630539-631720 GCF_000002075.1 Aplysia californica
GAGGACAGGAAGGACGATGGGTGACAATTTGAGGAAAGCAGAGGACAAAAATAGATGGCGAAGCTGGTTTTCAGATGAAGTGGTGCCCCCACGGTTGCCCCAACCACGGGATAGAAGAAGAAGAAGAAGATGTAAAGACACAGTGGGCCTACGCATTGCAAAACCTTCTTGTATAAAAATGATCGCAGTGACGGTGATATGCTCTACTTCTCTTGCCAAATCGGCGGTATCTCCTACTGACCCAATTTTTGGCGTGCTACAGGTCCAGTTGATTGGCATTTTAAGATGTTTCGAGTATACTTAACACTGCAGCAGATCTTGCGACAAATGATTTCATGACTCATCTCTGAAATATTTGAAACGTCAGTTTTAAAGTGCGACGAATTGGCGTCTGTAGTGTTGTGGTTATGCGCTTCGCCGTTGCACGAAGTAAAAAACCGAGTTCAAATCCGGTCTGGGAAGGATTTTTATTATTTCGGTCTTTTTGTTGTACCCCTCTCAGTCAGGATTTGCCCAGACATGCATGATCGAAGCTGCAACCTCAATGATTTAAATTATTTTGGCGGGGGCGTAAAAACATCAACGGTTTAGAAAGACTGTGATGGTGCCTTTAAGGTAAACCTTTTTTTTCTATAGGTGGATTTTCGGGAACTTCTTATTGTAGGTGTTTTTACGCCACATAATCCAATTTAGACCATAAGAGGCGGGCTCCCAATCGTGCCTGTCAGGGTCAACCCGGTCTGAGAGGGATACAGCACTATCAGAAAGACGGAGATATTCGATGAGAATTGCCCGCTCGAGAATCGAACAGGAGTTTCCTGTGCGCTACAATGAAGCACCTAACTGCTGCTACACCGAAATATGCTTGTGGGGTGACATATTGTGGACACTTGTGGGGAAAGAAGTTCATGAATTATCCAACTATTTTTTTGATCTAGTCATCTCGAGGAGCGTTAGTTTTAACACTGGTGAAGACCTTTGCAATGCTATGATATATTCTTCAAAAATTACTCAGTGTGGAAAAAGGGGCTCTTTCATGACTGAAATAGAACCGCTTGTGCCCAGATGGAACCATTACACATTTATTTCTCAACTAACAAGTATGTGTGGTTTGGCCACGGGAGTGAAAGAAACTCATACGCACCCACCCCCTCACTCCACCCCCACCCCCCAAAAAAAAA
>NW_004797369.1:631820-636563 GCF_000002075.1 Aplysia californica
CCACACACACACACACACACACACACACACACACACACACACACACACACATATTCATATATAAAATATGTATCTCTCTCTCTCATACTATATATATATATATATATATATATATATATATATATATATATATATATATATATATTATATATATATTATATATATATTATAATATATATATATAATATATATATATATGTGTGTGTGTATGTGTGAGTGTGTGTGTGTGGGTTTTTTTCGTGTGTGTGTGTGTGTGTGTGTGTGTGTGTGTGTGTGTGTGTGTGTGTGTGTGTGTGTGTGTGTGACAGATACATACATAGTTACATAGTAGACTAAATTTCTGGTCAATATCATTCACGAGTAAGAGCCTTTCTCTTATCTTGCATTCGATGATTGCACCGTGAGACGTAGTATTAAAATAATAGTACCTTGATTGAACCTTGATGCATTGCGCAAACGAATAAAACTGCGGGCTTCTGTTACATGACTGTGTATTGATTAATGTCTTACCGTTATAATGCAAGTTGTTTCGGGAAATATTGCATATTGATCAGAATTTCCATGACTTAAGCTATGTTTTCTTCTATCAGTTTTCCGTTTTTCATCGTTCTTTTTTTCTACCTATCTGAAGTAACAGTTTCCTTAGCTGTTCCTCCGTACCTCGTCCACGCGAAGACCTTTGTAAAATATTATACACGTGTACAAGCGCATGGAAGAGAACTCATGTGATATCAGGCCCGTTGGATACACGGATGATATATATATATATATATATATATATATATATATATATATATATATATATATATATATATATATATATATATATATATATATATATATGTTGGATGGCCTAATATTTCATGTGTTCTCTTACATTTTCTTGTATGCGTGTATATTTTACGAAGTGTTTTCGCAAGGACGAGGTACGAAGGAAAAGCTTATTAAATATAATGATGTTTACACATTATATTTGTTGTTTGTTTGTTTAGTATAAGGTTTTACGGCGCTCGCAACTGCATAAGGTCATATGAGCGCGCGGGACACACCTAATACTTTTTCGTTGGTAGGAAATTTTGAATTTTGCCCGGGTGGCGGCCGAAGCCTACTCTTATCGATTTTAGACCACCAAGGGATCTTTAACGTGCGCAACTTGCACACGGGCCCTCCGAGATTTTTCGCCCTTGTCCGAGAAGGCTAGGTGTAGATCTTTCCTACCAGAAGATCAGGGGTGTGGCAGAAAGACAGCAGTTAGGAGGAGCCAAGGAGTAGCAGTAGAAAGGCTGCAGAAAGAGTCAGGAGCCCAGAGGAGGGGGCAAAGGAGGTGAGGTGGTGGGGGCAGAAAGTGGAAATGAAAGCAGACAACAGAACATTGTTAGAGATCAGGAAAGGGTGTGAAAGGAGACAATTTTAGAGAAGAAAAATTTTTGGTCGCTACCCAGAATCGTACCCGGGACCTTTGAATGAGAGGCCAACACCTTAACCTCTAGACCACGAGAGCCCCCACATATTATATTTACATAAACAAAATATTTATAATACATTCATAAATACACAAATGTAAGCGCTAAACCACACACAAAACCACACCCACACAACTACACACGCCCACTCATACACGCTTGCGAACACACGTCTGCACGTACTTGCACAAAACAGCTGGAACGAGCATTACACTCAAAAACATGCTCACAATCGAGTCCACTGACGGAGCATTTTTTTTCTTTTTTCTATCCGTCAAATGTCCAACTACAAAACATTAAATTATGTACAATAGCTATACAGGCTCCCAAATGTCATACTGTTGCTCTTTTAGTTGTTGCTTTTCCCTTTGGTTATATTTGTGTAACGTGTCATTTCACTCCCTCTGCAGATTAACAGAAATGAGTGTGGGTTTTCCTGCATCAGATCAAAAGGACTAAAGGATACTACATAGGTAGGTAAACGTACTACATTATGCTTCAAGAGACTTAATGATCTTGGAATTGTTTGGGTTTTTTAATTTTCCTCTTTCCTTTTCTTTTCTTTTCTTCTCTGTTTTTTTCTGTTTTCTTCTTCTTTTTTTATCTTCTTTTCTTTTCTTCCCCTTTCTTATAACTAATCCTTCTTTAGTAAATCCTCAAGTCAGTATTTCTGTAGCCAATCCTTTCGTTAGCACATCTTTAGATAGAGGTATTTCTTTATTTAACTCTTTAAGAAGCATTTCTTTGTTCAGTTTTTCTTTATCCAGTCCTTTTTCAATCATTCACAGTTGCGCACATCAGCGTGCACATACCAAAACACACATTTTGTAATCCCCCTTTGTTACTTATTAATTTTTATTTTAAAATTATTTTTTTTTTGGTAAAGTGTTTTACGGCGCTCGCAACTGCATAGGTCATATGACCTCGCGGGACACACCTAATATTTTCAGTTGGTAGGAAATTTCGAATTTTGCCCGGTGGCGGCCGAAGCCTACTCTTATCGATTTTAGACCACCAAGGGATCTTTAACGTGCGCAACTTGCACACGGGCCCTCCGAGATTTTTCGCCCTTGTCCGAGAAGGCTAGGTGTAGATCTTTCCTACCAGAAGATCAGGGGTGTGGCAGAAAGACAGCAGTAAGGAGGAGCCAAGGAGTAGCAGTAGAGAGGCTGCAGAAAGAGTCATGAGCCCAGAGGAGGGGGCAAAGGAGGTGAGAAGGTGGGGGCAGAAAGAGGAGACGAAAGCAGAAGACAGAACATTGCTAGAGAGCAGGAAAGGAGGTGAAAGGAGACAATTTTAGAGAAGAAAATGTTTCGGTCGCTACCCGGATTCGAACCCGGGACCTTTGAATGAGAGGCCAACATCTTAACCTCTAGGCCACGAGAGTCCCCCTTATTAATCAGTTTGTTTATATTTACATGTTATCTGTTTGTTTACCATAATTCATTTATTCATCTGCTTATCTTTATATTCATTTCACACAGGTCGACAAATTAACCGGTAAATGTATTCCTTTCTTTCTTTATTTTCTTTATTTTTTTTATTTGTCCCTTTGTCAGTTCACTTCTTCATATCGGTGTTCCATATCTGTATCAACATAGTGAGAAGGGTTAAATTTATACATATTTTAATGTTCCCGCATTAAGGACTAAAAATGTAGAATCCCCCTCCCCTAAAATAACGAAGAGAAACACGGATTATAGTATCAGAAAAAAAAGAGACAGAGACAGAGAGAGACAGAGAGAGAGAGAGACAGCGAGAGAGAGAGAGAGAGAGAGAGAGAGAGAGAGAGAGAGAGAGAGAGAGAGAGAGAGAGAGAGAGAGAGAGAGAAAGAGTTTTTTAAAAGTTAAAAGAAATAATATACTTTTTCAACACTATCCTCTGCCTTTAAATTGTATATGTGAGACTGTAAGTGGTTCTGTGAGTTTTGTGTGTGTGTGTGTGTGTATGTATGTGTGTGTGTGTGTGTGTGTGTGTGTGTGTGTGTGTGTGTGTGTGTGTGTGTGTGTGTGTGTTTGTGTGTGTTGTTGTTGTTGTTGTTGTTGTTTAATGATCTCACAACGTGCATTTTCTATTGTTTGATTCGAACACAGCAGAATGTACAGGTCATCTTAACCTTTAATTCTTCCAATTCTTCTATTTGGCTCAAGAATTAATATTCTACCTTGCAGATATATTGGTCATCGTCAGGCATTGACGGACGAGCTATTATTATTATTATATCATTATCATTATTATTATTATTATTATTATTATTATTATTATTATTATTATTATTATTATTATTATTATTATTATTATTATTGTTATTATTATTAATATTGATTCGTTACTTAGGATCAGTGATGATTCTGCATTGGAAAGCGCTTAGAGTTTTCTGAGGATTATGTGCCAAATAAATTAATATTATTATTATTATTATTATTATTATTATTATTATTATTATTATTATTATTATTATTATTATTATTATTATTGTTGTTATTATTATTATTATTATTATTACTATTGTTATTATTATTATTGTTATTATTATTACCTACTACTACTACTACTACTACTACTACTACTACTACTACTACTACTACTACTACTACTACTACTACTACTACTACTACTACTACTACTACTACTACTACTACTACTACTACTACTACTACTACTACTACTACTATATTATTATCATTATTATTATTAATATTATTATTATTATTATTATTATTATTATTATTATCAATATTATTAATATAATTAATAAGAGAAATTATTATTATTGTTATTATTATTATGTCACGTTTTACGGTCATTTCAACTCAATATAAATCGTTGAAAGGCGGTGCTATCGACTTTTACGTCAAGCTTAATTACGACAGGGCGGATATTCGAACAATAATATTGTTATGAAATCTTGCTCACAACAATAGAATATGAAACAGAATAAGATCACGTCTTCCCTCCCCATCTGTAATATAAAAAAACAAAACCGTTTAATATTTCACCGTGCTTTGTCGAAAACGCTTTTTGGTTTTGTTTTTCTTTGGGGGTATTGGGTTGGTTGGACGTGGGGAGGGTGCGGGGGAGGGGGGTTGGTGGTTGTTTTATTTGTTTTATTATTATTTTTTGTTTCTGCTTTCTTTTTTTTTTTTTTTAGCTTTTTGTGAGACAGTATGTACTGAAACCCTAAATAGGGAGAGGTTGGGGAATAAAGAGAAAGAGAGAGTGGGGGTAGATAGAGAGGGAGAGAGAGAGAGAGAGAGAGAGAGAGAGAGAGAGAGAGAG
>NW_004797369.1:636663-639771 GCF_000002075.1 Aplysia californica
GGGAGAGAGAGAGAGAGAGAGAGAGAGAGAGAGAGAGAGAGAGAAATGGGGGTATGTGAGGGGCGGGAGCTTCTAGAACAAAAGAATTGACAGAGTGATATGAAAGAAAATGGAATATTCTTCTTGAAGGCTAACGCCCTTCGCAATACATTGCAATGTTGGCCTAAGTCATGTCAAAAAGCGAGTCAATAGATGCATTGTTAAACAGAAAAAAATATTTCAGATAGGACGATTATAATATCCCAGAAGGTATGGTTGACATGTCAACTTTGCAATCTGATATTTGTGTGTGTGTTTTTGTTGTTCTTGTTTGTTTGTTTTGGGTTTTTTGTCTGTTTTTTTTGCTAAGTACATTGAACGTGTTTTTTAGCCCTCGTCGCCTCCATTCAAATCTTTTAGAAGGCGGGCTTCGATACTATCTGTCAGAGCCAACTTGAGCTGAGAGGGATATTATGCACTAGCACAAAGGCCGAGATACTCGATAAAATTCTTGTCCACACCTGAATCGAATTCAAATTTTCTGCATGCGACGGCGCAGCGCGTAACCCCTGCCCCAAAACCCTCGGTGAAATCTACCACAATGTAGTGGCTGGCGAATTAATTTAATTGTAGCCTATCTATCGGCAGAAAACTGGACAAAAGTAAATTTCAAGCGTACGGTCATAAAACAGGGATAAAGAGCATCTTTCGCAAATGACGTCACAGACACCTAAGTATGGCTTCGTGGAGACCCCGGATTTGCGCATGTGGTCAAAATAATTTTCAAATGGGGAACAGGGGTTGGGGGGAGGGAGGGAGGGGAGAGGGGAGGGTTTGTCTAACTTTAATAAAAATGTGGACCTAAAGGGCAAACTGGCAGAGAGAAGAGAAACTTTGTGGCACGAAAAAAAAAATTCCATAAGTGAAAGATTTGCCTGAGGAAAACACAGTTTGTTTGTTTGTCAGTCAGTCAGTCAGTATGTCAGTCTGTCTGTCTGTCTGTCTGTTTGTCTGCTTGTCTGTCTATCTGTCTTAACTGTAGGTAGATAAGTCGGTAGGTTGGTAGTTGGTAGACAGGTAGGCTGGTTGGCAGACAAGTACACAAATACGTAAGTACGTAGGAATAACTATGCTCTGGAATTTGCGTGTGCTTGTAAACGGGGGAAGGGCAGCGGAGAGAGGAAATATTCTCGATCGGCTGGTTCTGCGTAAGCTGCAATACTTGTAATTTCACTACTCACTGATCATGCTGTGCCAGTTTTACTTAAAGCACTTCCTAATTAAGAAGCACTCACTCAATTCTGGCTTTGGCGCACAGGTTAATTGGCATTGCCAAATTCATCATCCCTAAAGTACTGTCATCAGACAAAACATAGAGTAAATAAATAAGTTAATAAATGAGTAAATGGATGAATGAATGGATGGATGAATGAATGAATGAATGAATGAATGAATGAATGAATGAATGAATGAATGGACAACTTGATAGACCAATAGACTCTTAGATAGATAGACTGACAGATATACTGATAGAAAGACTGAAAGATAAACTATTAAATACATAGACCGAGATAGATAGATAGATAGATAGATAGATAGATAGATAGATAGATAGATAGATAGATTCAGTGTATTCGTTCTAAAGAGAAACGTGAAGTTCGCCGTCAACTCAGGAATTGGGACAAAGCCTTTAATATTTTACATGTATTAAGTTAGAGTCCACCAAAAATGCATATCCTGCTTCAAGCAGTTCTCGTTAGATCTAGGTATCCAGCAAACATAATTAATTTTTATTTGTAACAGTTCGGGATTGATTGCTTTGTTTGCTCTATGTTTACGCTTGGTGGGGGATTGTAATTTAACCCCGTAGATGACGTCTTGTTCGTTCTCGCACAATCCCAAACGGTTGAAGTTAATGGACGTATTTGTTGCTGTTGTGAAGACTCGCACAACTGCACGGTAACTCCTGGGTAGTCGGTCTCTTTGTTTCAAAGTATCCTGCTGTTCTTCCCTACCGGGAACATTCAACTTTAGGACCTGTAAGGCGCATATGTCTCTGCTGTTCACGAATATAATCCGTCTCTGTTGATAGCCAAGTACCTATCTGCAGTTTCTTTTAACCGAGGCAGATAACGTACAGTGTCTTTTCTAATGACACAACATACCACCAGACGGTGCCAGAATTCGAACTTGTAGTGATGATACGAATGTGGAGAATGATTATAATATAGAGGGTTCGGGTACAATTAATTCAAATTCATCTTGGAGGCTGTGTGGATTTGGTAAGTTAAATATTCGGAGAGAGTGCTTGGGTGGGGCTCTCATATGGTTGTTCCTATCAAATATCGATCATCCTTTTCTTTCCTCATATTTTTCTGTGTTACTCTCTAGAAATGCTTCTATTCTCCAGCACTCATTATATGAAATATTTGTATTGCAGGTGCATTGCATTCTTACTAAAACTACACTGAAATTTAGGAGCGCTTTACGGAAAAGTGAAAATGCTATTTTATGTCTCCTGTCGATTCGGGTCATTCAGATTTTAGAAAACAAAACATAAACAAGCTAAGAGAGCATTATACCGCAAGCTGAATTTTACGTCTACCTGGAACGAAATTGCCCCCTAAGGTGTTACAAATATTTCTCTTGCCTGTGACATTATAAGGTTATAATGTAGATCTTCTTGATAATAACAATCTCTATCGGTGGAAATTAACTAATTCGCCCTTGTGTGAGAGGTGTAACTCTCATGAAATTGAAGATGAATTTCACTTTATTTTCTATTGTTCACACTTTGTCCATTGAAGGAAATTGTTAATCCATCCCAGCCTGACTCGGCCCAGTGACAGAAATATGCAATTTTTGACTCTTGATAAGAGAAAGGTACACAGCCTGTACTTATTCATTATGGAAACTTTATTTATCAAATGAGTGTTTTGTGGCCTTAAACACTGAATAAACTTACTTACTCACTGACTTGTAATTCAGGGGTTATCAAACTCAAATCAAACTTGGCCGGATAAAACACAAGGTTAAAATTATGAAATCAATAAAAGCACGTTTACTCTGTACTGTAAAGAACAATGAACCGATTCCATTAATGTTTGTAGCATATTATTGCCCCCCCCC
>NW_004797369.1:639978-643024 GCF_000002075.1 Aplysia californica
CATTTGTGCCTTTGTATTTGGTGAATGTGTGCCCTAATCCCTTTCCATCAGCCACCCAACCATCACATAATTGTAAAAACAATAACTCTAATATGTCCTCAATAAACAAGTTACGGAACACCCGATTATTTAACTTTTTCAAAGAAAACCTTCATAGCCAAATTATGCAGTATGTATTGAACGTTATTGTTATCCAGTACTGATTCCATTATTCCGGTTTTGAGTTTTGAATTCTTTAGCACCGAGCTCAAGTCGAGAAAGCGGGAATCACTAGCCGTACAGAATTAAACGGACATTTTAAGAAGTGGGGGCATGTACAATAATAAACTGGTGCTCGACTGGAAGATTTTTCGAGAGCCATGCCAAAAGTGGCAAAACCCCCCAAAAGTCGGACATGCTAGCTTTCAGAGTGAATACTGGCTGCGTCTGTGGTGTAGCGGTTAGGAGCTTTGCCGTCGCACCCAAAAGAACCGGGTTCGATTCCATGATGGGGTGTAATTTTATCGAGTAGCTCAATCTTTCTGCTGGAACATTGTATCCCTCTTATCCTGGGCAGGCTCTGACAGGCAGGGTGGGTCGAAGTCCGCCTCCTGAACTATCAAAATTGTAAAGGTGGAAACGAAAAAGTACCTACATTAAAGAAAAGAAAAATCATCCTCGCGCAGTGTTTAGAAAGGGGCGTTAAAACCATACCATGGTACACTGTTCAGGAGCTCTACATGTAACCTTCTGTGTCACGCTGAATGCATTACAGGACAGGCTCGAATCTCTGACACCTTGGCCAGGGGACTCATTTCAGTGAGTGCAAGTTAATGCATCCTTGAACACCCGCTGCCAGGGTTTATTGAGCGCGGGGTAACTAAAAGCTATCATAAACTTTCCGAAAACGGTTTCGAGGCACTCCGACTGTCTCTTTACAGTAACGAGGGAAGTTTTTTTTAGATTAAGTTCGAATTTTTTGTCGCTATCGGTACAATTCAGGTCTTCGAAGAGGAGACACTTTTTAAAAAAGTTTGTCAACCTATAATGGCCACCTGTTCAAGACAATCACCAGTACAAACGACCACTTCCCACTTCCTCCTGTGCGTTTTCTAAGTATTAATGTCCTCTTGTACCACAAGGTTTCGAAGGGCGTTACCGTTATGGGACGTTGGCCAGGTGAGTTTCGTTTTGGAATGTTTATGTTGTTCCCTTGGAGGGGAGGGTGCTTTTGATTACGTCGATCATTTGGTTTGCTTGTTGCTCTCTTGCTTTAGAACTAACATATCTTATTATGCTGGCCTTTCAGGCAAGCTGTTGTGGTTGTGGCCTCATTCTAATAACATGTCAAAACCATTTGAGTTGTTGTTTGTCGTTGTATGTCATGCTTGATTCGATATTCAGATATTGCGGAAAGACAGAGACGATTCCCGGACGACGCTCTTTCATAATATACTTCATTATGAAACTCGACTGCGAGTAAAAGACTCTAAATTGTATTAAAATCCATATGAATTCACTTTAGGTTTGTTGTGGATATAAAGATACACGTGCACTTTTAGAAAAGATCCCTTGTCTCGAACGTCCGAAAACACCATTGTATTCCGATCTACGCTGTAACATTTTTCTTGAATACGTATTTTGGGCGTGGAGTGTTGTGAAGGCGTAAACATCATTCAACGAACTATCTTTTGATTCAATCTCATGGCTCCATAAAGTAAATAGGTTCAGTGAAACTTAAACTGAAAATCGCCCCACTGTTTATGGGAGGGTTGGGTGGATGTTGAGCGAGGAGGGATGTTCTTTGAGATGTTTTTATTATAGTATCCTGCAAAGCCAAAGAGAATTTTTCTGAAACGAAAATCAGATTGGAGCAAAAAAGTGAATTGGACGGCTTTCTCAAAGATTTTAATGCGATCTGACAATAGCAAGCAACAAAGGTAAAAATAAAATGATGAAATGATATAGGTGTAACTAGGCCACCGACGCCACTGACAAAGACCCACAATTTGTAAAACAAATCGTTCTCAAATATTTTTTAATGTAGTCTTTAAGTGTTCATTCAGTTTTTCTTATTATTTTGTGTCGTCTTGTTTCTTGTCACGTATTGGGTCTTTAGAGCTTCAGATCAATGAGATTTGCTTTGCTGGATATTCGCAGTGACTGTTTGAGTTGTCGAAACGTTTTCAAAAGCTCTTTCGTTTCATGTCTTTTTTAAATACTTATTTTTGTGAATTAGGGACTGAACCAATCATGAGAAGGCAGCGAAGCGTCTTGCACCTTATCTCAGTAAAGATTGTAGGCACACTTAAGTTCTACAGTGCTGCGTTTTGGGAAAACATTGGCCATCGTTATTCCGTAAAAGTAAATTTGATCCCTCCATTCCGAACTTACCTGAGCTAGTACTCTCATCTGGGTTCTCCATTCTGCATGGTGACTCCATTTGGTTGCCGTGACGTTGCCCACATTGACGCTCTTACTTATTATAAGAATAGGATCCAAATTTACTTTCTTTGACTTACAATACCGGACAACCTTTGCCTAGAGTCAAATGTAAAACAAAATCGGTTGGAGATTTCTGTTTCTTTTCATCTTGTCTTCGTGGAGATTAATGTAAATTCAGAAGCTCATCTTTTTTCAAGATCCAGATTATAATATAAAAACAAACGTTATCATTGAATTCACATTGCCATACGGTAAGAGAAAAATTACATTAAATTGGCAATGCTAATTGGGGTTATGTTGTTGTAGTATTTTTTATTTTGGTTTGGGTTCATGTTTTGATGAGCGTCCAGTCAAATTCCTAGAGCAATAGCCTGGGTCCAACGTTCACTCAGTTGATGAGTTAAACTGTTTACACAAAAGAAGAACCATAATACTGACGTGTTTGTTTATCGTCAACTGTATCTATTTTACTCGTCAAGTACATTAATCGTCACTCACTTTTCGAAACGGGAAGTTGGAAAAACAATAATGTAATGTTTCGTAAGTGTGTGTGTGTGTGTGTGTGTGTGTGTGTGTGTGTGTGTGTGTGTGTCTGTTCTGTGTCTGTGTGTGTGTGCACGCG
>NW_004797369.1:653231-654690 GCF_000002075.1 Aplysia californica
AGAGGGTGTCACTGGTAGGTCCTACTTCTTTACTTTTTCTCGGTGTGTTTAACTTTTTCCAAGCACTAAATAACCATTTTTGTGTCAATGCGCTTCTCTCTACTCAAATAAAAAAGACAAATTTTTAAAAATCTCCCTCTCCCTCTCCGTCTCAATTCCCTTCTCCCTCCCTCTCTTAAAGCTTGTCTGCTCCTATCTCGACCGCTATTTCCTTTCAGTGTCCATCTCTCTATCGTCTTGATATCCGTTCAAGCATTATTATGCAAGTGCGTTTATATTCAATAGCTTTCCCCCTTAACCCTGCCCCCCCCCCCCAAAAAAAAAACCCACTGGGGCTCGCGTGTAATATTATCCTGTGACACAGTGTTGAAATAAAATCAGCTTAGAGATATACATGATGGACCTTGGAATATTTTTTGGGGTGTTTGTTTATTTTTTATTTATTTTTTTATTTTTTTTTTGGGGGGGGATGAAAATACTTTTAAAATGGGCTCTCATATACGGTGAGGAAACGAAACTTTATCAATGCTTCAAAGTGTTAGTTAGTAGTACAGGGTTTTACGGCGCTCGCAACTGCATAAGGTCATATGAGCGCCCTAATTGCATTACTCGAATAATGTCTTTTTTGTTGTTGTTTTATTTTGTTTTTTACTTATAATATTATACAAGACAATCAATAAGTGAGCTCATCACACCTACTCAGGGTCTATTTATCGCAAAGCCATCGCCTGCCCTTCGATATTCGGGTATCATAGGACCTTGGGCTATTCATGGTGTGGACAGTGAATATTGAACAGTAGTTAATACTTTGATTCTTGTTTAAAAGCTTTTTTCACTACATTTATCGCTCTGTCTCGTATTCATCAAGGGCCAGTCTTTGCTGCATTTGTCTCAATTGTTTTAAATATAATATACTGTAATTTTAAGACGGATGGGAATATGAGATAAACGTCATTGTCTGAAAAACTAACACTACATTAGAACGAATCTTCCACATTTTGAATAGCTGAGAAGAGCGGGGAAAAAAATGTTGAATGGTGTCGAATGCTCTCCCTCAGACTCAGCGATCTGATGAAGCCACACGAATTCAGCTCACGTTTGCTTCAGATTTTCTCCCCTTTCAATTTTCCCCACAAGTCCTTGACCTTTCCAGGGCATAATGTCAATATGTTTATCTGCCTTGAGCTATTTTTTTTCTCGAAATTTCACCTAGTTTGGCTTAGGCCTATTTTAGTTTCGTAGCCACTGTTGATCTGGCACAGTATTTGTCAAACTTTTAAAAAAGCCAGAGCCAACTTTTGCCATATACAGCACACAGAAGATTTGTATGCAATCCTTTTGTGGGTATAGTTGTTCAGGGTTGATTCGCGCTAGCGCGAACGCACATCTATGTGTGTGTGTGTGTGTGTGTGTGTGTGTGTGTGTGTGTGTGTGTGTGTGTGTGTGTGTGTGTGTGTGT
>NW_004797369.1:656407-658208 GCF_000002075.1 Aplysia californica
ACACACACACACACACACACACACACACACACACACACACACACACACACACACTTTCTCGTCCGAATTCACACTCACGTATTTAATCTACATAACATTATCTACAAAAACCCTGATAAATCATACACAATGAGTGCACTCGTCCTTCACGTTTTATACGTTCCGTACTTTCCGATAAGAGAATCTTATACAGGGTGATCCCAAAAAAACACCTTTTCAACTTGTCTTGTAATTATCTTCCTCCATACTGAAGTTTTGCGTGTCAGATTTGAACATAACGTTTGGAAGCCGAAAGGAATTTGTCTAATATATATTTTAGATAAGTCCATAGAATGGTTTTGCTCTTTATAGCGCATTAAAACCCCCCCCACCATTTTCAACCTTGTCGTCATTTTCATAACATGGCGCACCAGTTCGCATTAGGCCTACCACTAAAAGTGGCAATAATCGAGCCATATTGCAAGCTACAGCAGTCTAACAAGTCAGCAGAAGTCTGCAGATATTATTTTTCCCAAAATTTGTTTGCCTTCTGAGATCATGGCTACGTTTAGTAAAGGACAGAGAGCTTTTTGTATTGACCATTACCTCTCCACAAACTCACCATCCCTGTTCTGCGCACGGCATGGAGAGAATGCCTAGGTGCCCTCAAGACCTTTGGCGTTAAGAAAAGAGCAGTTCCGTCAGTTTGGATCTATAGCGAATCAGAACTAAAAAGCTCTTTAAAAAATGACCACTTTGGGTCGAACACGCACCATGCGCAGCCCTTTAAACGTCACAAGAGAGCAGATTTCAGTAGCCGAGTCCATGAGACGTCTGTCCGTAGACGATCTTCAGCTAGGACTTTCCTACATATCAACAGTCTACATTCTCATGGCAGATCTTAACCTACGACTATACCATGTTCATCTTCGCTAGGCCGAGATGACACGGATCAGAGCATGGCAATGTGTTCATGACTCCTCGATTTTCTTGTAAAGAGGGATCCTTTCTTCAATGACATTTGGTTAAGTGCAAAGCCCATTTTCACCCTGCGGGATATGTTAACTCCAAAAATGCAGTCTATTGGGCACCCCACCCTATTGTCTCTAGAAGCCACTTCTTAGTGAACATGTACAGTGTATGTGACTTTAAAAACTCATGGTTTAGCAGGTCCTTGTGTTAGGGCGCCACTGAACATTTCCAACGACGCGTTAAAAATGTGTCGAGTCTAAAGGAGGGAACGTGGAGCACTGCTTCTAGGAATTTCAGAATGAAATCATTTGGTTTTTAGAACTCTGTAAAAGAAATTAAATATTGTTTAAATGTCACAGGGATGGGAAATTAATGTCAAAGAGAAAATAAATAAAAAAGGTGAACTAATCTTTTCACAACTTCTTTTACAAGATTTTTGAACATTGGTGAACTTTGCATTTTGGGTGCTTTTTCTTTTAGCCGTTTCCGATTTCAAAACATGTTTCTTCTTCGTGGATTTTATATCCAAAAAAATTCCTTTTGAATGAATTATGTCTGTTCCAAATTACAGCATTCTAGAACAATTTTTGCGCGAGGTATTCAGAAAAAAAGTTGTAAAGTTTTTTTTGGATCACCCTGTATAAATGTGTACTTGCATGATACGATGAAGGGAAATTAGTAACCAGAGCCGCTCTCTCACAGCGCCATCACTAAGTTTACTCTCGCTCGCTACAAGAAACTTATGCCTACTTGTAAATTGCGGAAACAGACGTGAATACACACATTTGAATCCACTATTCCTTCTTTGTCTGTCTGTCTGTCTGTCTGTCATCCCCCCCCTCTCTCTCTC
>NW_004797369.1:658361-660998 GCF_000002075.1 Aplysia californica
GGGGGGGGTTACATGTGGGATGAATGTCATTTAACTATCCAAAAAAGATTTTATTAATTTTAAAACCTCCAGTAGATGTACTCATTCAAAACTGTTAATCAATCAAGCACTTTTCTCGTTTATGAAATGAAACTAAAGGAGTAGACCTAGATCTATATTCTATGTAGATCTATGAATTTTGCAACATTTAACTGCACACGTGAGAGTATGGGCCACCACAGTGTATTATTTATTGTGAGCACCGGTCTATAGTATAGGCCTACCTGTAAAACTCTGTGTTACAATTTAAGTTTTTCGCACTCCTACCAAAAAATTATAATATATTTCTGATGTAAAAAAATAATTAAATGGGTAATGAATTATTGAATTATCATCGGAAGGCTGACATTACTTTGGTTTTCAAGATAGCAAGTCACCTATACGTGTACCATGGAAATGCATTATCACAATTATTGTGCGGTGAGCAATTTGAACTGTACGTACTGCCTTTGGAAATTTGCATATTGAACAATTCAAGTGCAGAATGCTGTGCCCATGCTGTTTACTGTTCCAAACCCTCCAAAATAAATAATTATTGTTCCCTTCAGGCCAGTTCCAAAGGATACGCAGGTCCTGTCCATGACAACAGATCAATTGTCTGCAATGTGATGTGAGAGTTTGGAAGAAGAAATTAAAAGCGGAAAAAACAAAACTTGACATCTAAGAAGACAATGTCCTGCTGTAATAAATGTACTACGGAATACATGTAACAAAAATTAAAGAGACAAAGAAATTACAAAGCTTACTTAATGAAGTAAGGAAGTGCTAGCTTGACCCTGTCTGGGCCACCGTTGAAGTTTGTAATGTCCCAAATTTATGTGCCTGACAGAGAAGTATGGACATAAGAATCAGCAAGAGACAATGCATAAGGCAAAGCAGTCTAAGATTAGTAAGAAAGACTGTCACATTCACCCACTTGTAAGAGCCAACTTCAGTAAAGTGCTATTAATCCATGAAAGATGCGTAACGTGTTCATGTTATATAATATTTATTATATAGGCCTCTGGTGGGTTCGATCTGTCGCATTGTATTCCTGTTTTTTTCCAATGCCTATAGCCTACACAAAACGAAATCTGTTTTCTGTTTCTACAGTGTGTTGCCTTTCCTCATCATTGCCTATAGGCCTATAGATTATATATGCTATTGCATGCTCTCTTTCTTTTCTCGCCAACTCTTCCCTACCCACAGACCCCATGCATGGCTAATAATATGTAACTAATTAGTAAAGTAAGTAAAAATGTATTAACCTTTATTAGACTATCTTAAATTAAACTGCTTATATTGTAAGCTAGATCAAAGTTATATTTAGGCTAAGGCAGGCATATTTCTATTATGCTGGAAGCCTATATATAGATCTAGATCTAGATGACTTTTTTTCTTATGTAAATACTGACACTGACTAGATTAGATCTCTCGAATCTAGATCTAGATAATCTAGATGTAGATGTAGATCTAGATCTAGTTTTCGGTCTACGTTATCAAGACATGTATTGGTTTTATGGTAGATCAACATTATTTTATAACTAGGCCTAGATCTAGAATTCAATTTTTAAATCTGTTGTCCTGTTTTCTTCAACATGTGTAAATTTTTCTGTAGGCCAGAAGAGTATAGATTGTAGAGGCAGTGTTTACAAATATGCAACCTTGGCTAGTTCTCTGATTGCGCTAGGCCTAAGCCGCAGAAAGCTAGGCCTAGGCCCCGCTAGACGCGACGCGCTTCGCTGTCGATACCGCGCCTGGTTATTTTTAGCTCGCGTCTCAGCGGTCACGTTCGCAAATGCACTGTTGTCACGGACCGCGAGGCCTCGTTTCCTGTCTCTATATTTTAGTGTCTCTGGAGGGCTTTGAAATTTGAAAGGAAAGCATAATGATGATTCTGGAGAACCAAAACTACCTCCTACTTCAAAAGAGTTCCAAAAATCAAAGGACATAACAAAGAAATATAGTGATCATAACCTTTCACATTTTTCTATTATAATTAGGCAAAGTCACCCCATTCCATGGTAGTAGTAGTAGTAGTAGTAGTAGTAGTAGTAGTAGTAGTAGTAGTAGTAGTAGTAGTAGTAGTAGTAGCAGTAGTAGCAGTAGTAGCAGTAGTAGTAGTAGTAGTAGTAGTAGTAGTAGTAGTAGTAGTAGTAGTAGTAGTAGTAGTAGTAGTAATAGCAACAACAACAGCAGCCGCAGCAGCAGCAGCCGCAGCAGCAGCAGCAGCAGCCGCAGCAGCAGTAGTTGCAGCAGAAGTAGCAGCAGCAGCAGCAGTAGTGGCAGCAGAAGTAGCAGCAGGACAGTACAAGTAGTAACAGCAGTATAAGTAGTAGCAGCAATAGTAGTAGCAGTACAGGCAGAGAACCTGCGTGCCATTATTTTTGTGGGAGTGTAGGCCTTGGGGGTAGCTAGCCTGAGATTGAATTCCATGAATCTGTACGAAAAAAACAACCCAACCTGTTTTTCAAATTTCTCATCATTTTCTTCTTTTTTTTTTTGAACAACAAACATCCCCCTTCTTACATTGTCTGGTTAAGTTATTTCTGCTTTTAAAAAACACCATATTTGTTTATTAAAAAAAACAAAAACAAATACTAATAAAAACACACACAC
>NW_004797369.1:661129-663629 GCF_000002075.1 Aplysia californica
CATTACGGAACAGAAGACAATAGCCTATTCATAACTAGTGTGTGTGTGTGTGTGTGTGCTTTTATACTCACACGTTATTTCGCCCGTGCGCACTATACACCTCTGTTTTTTCGGGTCGTAGCCGGGCTGAATTTGTTCATTGACGTCACTGCCCTTGCACTTTCTACATTTTTCTTCTTTTTAGTTTTTGTTGTTTTTGCTTTGTTTGTGTTGCTTTTATTAATGTTTTTTGTGGTTTTGTTTAGTTTTTTGTTTGTTTAAAAGTGATAGTGTTACGAAAGCCGGGGAAATCCTGAATCATTATCTGTAGGCTAACGGATATTTTCATCTGCGGATTTGATCGTAATGAGATTTTCTGGGTTTAGTTTATGAGAAAAGTCAAAGAAAGAGACGGTCTCTATTAATGTCCCTCCATTCCTCACCTTTCTGGAGGTCTTGCTAACCTTCTTGTTAACTGCATGTATTTCTCGCACTGATCCCACATCGAATCTATAGTTTTATGCAGCCTTTCTGACTCCAGTACGTGATTTGTTGTTGTTGTTGTTGTTGTATTGTTGTTGTTTTATTTTTGTTGTTGAAAGTTTCGTTTTCCTTTTTTGGAAGGGATGTGGGGGTGGGGGTTGATTATATGTTGTTCTCCATGATTATTTCTATTTGCTATTTCTCAGCATTTTGTCTTTGGTGTGTCTCTTTAGTCCTTACTCGCTTGCATCTCTCTCTCTCTCTCTCTCTCTCTCTCTCTCTCTCTCTCTCTCTCTCTCTCTCTCTCTCTCTCTCTCTCTCTTTCTTTCTTTCTTTCTTTCTTTCTCTTCCTCTCTCTCACACATATAAACGCAAACACACAAACATACACACTCATGTACACAAACACACACACACACACACACACATATATATACACACATATACACCAATATACACCAGCTAACGGTGTCTTCCATACACCCTCATAATTTACATACGCCTTCTTTGTCTCGATTTTGACAATTTAACCGTTGCCAATTACAGGAAAGCCATATTATCAATAAAATATTAGTAATATAATCTCCCCCCCCCCCCCGCTAATTCCCAATCGCTTGACCCCGTGTGCGACATAAGGGGTCTTCGTGGAAGGTCAGTTTGCGGTCATGTCTTACAGGAACAGAAAACCGCACGATGTGGTCGTCGTGTTTGGTGAAGGCGTGGAAAAAAAGAAGGGCCCGGGGAGGGGGGGGGTGGGGGGGGCGAGAGAGAGAGAGAGAGAGAGAGAGAGTGTAGGGAGAGAGAGAGAGAGAGGGGAGGGGGAAGGCAAGAAATCCAAGTCGAGAGGGTGGGAGGATATATCTATCTATCTATCTATCTATCTATATATATATATATATATAAAAATAAATAAATATATATATATGTATGTTGTTAAAATCTATTTTCGCATTATCTTCACCACATAGGATTAGTATGCCAGTCTGTACACAGCGGCGATCCTACCTACATACAATCACAGAAACGCGTTCTCAGAAGCCATACCTAGACGGTGTGATACTCGGTACCGTATTATCTTTACGACCTAGCGATAGAACTCACTTCCACTGGGTACAGGGCGAAGAGCGTATACCATAAATCCCCAAAAGCTTATTCCCTGAACACAGACCCCGAGTTCGATTCCCGAGTAGGTGGACATTTTATCCAGCATCTCGGTGTTTCTGCTTGGATGTTCTATCCCTCTCAGCCCATTCTGTTCTTAACAGACAGGGTCAAAGCCCGCCTCCTACATGATCTAAATTGTGCCCATGGGGGACGTAAAAGCACAGACATTTCAATAAAGAAGCCAGACGTGGACAGTATGACTCAAAGCAGCATGGTGTTCGTTGTTCAATATTATATTATTTTATTAAAGTAAGGCTTCTGTCTAGAATCTCTTCCAGGGATATCCAAGAACAGGAAAATCTTCTAAAAGGAAATTCAAAACCACATCACGGCCTCAGCAGGAGCCTTTGATGTCTTCTTTAAAATCTGTCATAAAATGTAACTGTTTCTTGAAGCCTGTGAATCAAATGTTTCGATCTTGTCATAATGATAACAAATTATTCTATCAACCTGTCGTGTTTTTTTGTGGGGGGTTTTTGGGGGGGGGGGGGGGGGGGGCAAACAAACAAAAAAACAGAAAACAACCTCACCCAAAAATAAAAAACAAAACAACCCCCCGCCCCCCTGTTTCTTTGTGAGCTTTTCTGACGTCGACAATATGGGGGGCGGGGGGAGGGGGGCGGCTTGGAATCCTGATTTCACTTCTAATGAAGCTTCTGTATTTTCTTTATTCTGAGTCGAATCTTGATTGCTTTTTTTGGCAAGGAATAAAGTAGGACAGTTGAGACAAGATACATGCAACACAGGATCACCCACTCGTAGCCCTTAGTGAATGACTATTATGTCACAAACTAATTATTGTCCAAATTCCTCGTCCCTATTAGCTTGGCGGCATCCATATAGCCTTTGTCTCTGACTTCTAATTCAACTCTGG
>NW_004797369.1:667723-675436 GCF_000002075.1 Aplysia californica
CTGGATTGGGAGAAGCTGTTTGAGACGCTTAGGCATTTCTCAATATTTAAATGAGACCCATCACCAGTCCTTGATCCCCGGGCTTTCTCGTTAAAAGTTTGTTTGCGTAAAATGGCATACAGCTAGACAGTGTTCTGCCATCAAAATTTTAAGATTGTGTGGAGTCGTTATCAAGATATTCACAGAATTGCATTCGAACAGGCTTGACCTGTTGTGAAACTCAAACTTGTTTACGTCAATTTTTTTTTCAAAATTAGGTACTTAGCAGATAGAACTTTTTAATTCTAAGATAGCGAGGGGGTAGCCTTTTGGTAGATGGAAGAAGAAATGTAAGTAAGAAAATATAGGATAGACGCAGTTCACCAAACGCATACCTATAACATTTACGTGCTTAGTATGAGGGTCATTTGACACTTAGGACAGATGCACATTTATCAGATTTGATTATCATTTCGGATCGATTCTGAATGGTGGCTAATGGCGCTAGCCAGAATAATATACTATAATAGACAGGTCTCTGCTTTGCTTCATGGAATTCGACCCGAAATTTCATCAGCGCCTATCTCATTCGGAGGGACAATGAAACATCTGTCCCCACAAAGGCATGTGACACATAGTTGCCTTCTTATTGGCTGCCTGTCAAGGTTTTGATCAAAGATGGTGACCTTAAAAATTCGGTCAAACACGTGTTTGATTTTTTGAGTATCGCATCAAATCATGCCGAAATGGTAGTTTTTTCCCTTTTAGTTTTTTATAGTAAGAGTTTTACGGCGCTCGCAAATACATAAGGCCATATTAGTAGCTACGGGCGCGCCCCTCCATGAAGAAAAATCTGGCCTCTCTCAAAAGTATAAAACCTTATCAAATGGAAGTTCGGCAAAACTGTATTTAGTGTGCACTACATGTAGATATTAGGGGAATGACACCTACTGGTGCGGCGATTAGTTCCTACTCTTGTGCGAGCTGATCCTTCTTCTCAACATTATACTATACCAAATCCTGTTCCATTCCGACCTGGCCTAAATGGCATCTTTTTTGCTTGAGTGTTTGGTTTCTTGTGCTGAGTTGCAATGCTTTTGTGCAATAAGTCTTGTTGAGTGTATAGAAGCCCCCCCCAAAAAAAAAACAAAAAAAAAACCCACCAACAACAACAAAAAACAACAACAACAACAACAACAACAACAACAAAATATATATAAATAAATGCCACCCGGAGCTCGAAGCCCTATATTTATATCCGATTTTTTTTCTCAGTCTGGGAAACGTGATATGACCGGCTCGAGCCTGCACAACTGCGACGTAACAGGAGAGGAGCTAGCTACTCGTGCGTTGCGTAAACATGTTTTCTTTTGTTGTTGTTGTCGTCGTCGTTCCCGTTGTTTAGAAACGTGAGTTTTTATCCCAGAAGTGGTCGACGAAGGGTGGTATCACGTATCTCCGTTAAAGACTTGGAGCGATCTCTTTTAAGTTACGCTTGAATTAGTTTTTGAGACGGCAGAGCTGATAACGGGTAAGACAACTTGGAATGCCAGCAGTGCGGTCAACGAACTGTCACCGACATAGACGCAGTCCCCGATTACTGTGTGCATTGTGCACTATCGAGTGTCCTGTTGTCGTCTAAACAAATTTCTATTTCGAGTAATAGATCAACGGCTTCTGTTGTGTAGAGGCGAGGCGCTTCGTCGCACGCAGGAGATCCCTGTTCAACTCTCGAGTAAGGAGAATTTGTACCGATTTTCTCGGGGGGGGGGGGGGGGGGGGGGCGGGGGGAGGGGGTTCAGATCAAGTCGAAGCCTGCCTCCTAAATGATCTAATCTGTGTTGATGGAAACGTAGAAACACGTACTCTAAAACGAAATACCTCGAATGGTCATCTTTATTGCCTGTTTGTCTTCTTTCGGTTTCAGTTTGGTTTCTGAAGGACCGGGGTACAGCGACCTCGTCTTGATGGCAGTGATCTATCGATACTCATTGATTTTTTACGTGTTTTTGCAGTTTACAAATGAAGATAGAACGATTAATGAATATGGACTTTCAATAGGCATGGGACTTGCCTGAATAAATTGACCAGGTTTCATGATAATTGTTTTTTCTGTCCTCATCTTTAACGCTGTATATTTCTACTCCGGGTTTCATGGACGCTTCTAAGCGTCAAGTCATTGTTCGTGCTATTCGAGTACTTGTGCAAATGTCCATGCTGTCTGGTTTCCTCAAAGTCGCACAGCACTTAGTCTAGTCTGTTGACTCAGCTTGTAAAAATGTCGTTTCCTAGCAGGCAAGCTTGGCGTGGGGCGCAGGTATAGGTCTGTCTGCAGATCGGGCTTACATGCCGTTTCCAAGGACGCAGTACGTAAATGGTGCGCAAGTATTGTCTGTGTGTAATCCCGGCTCATGCAAGGACGCAGCACGTATTTATTTGGGGCGCAGGTACAGGATTGTCTGGTCTATACACTCAGCTTATACTCACTAGTTAACAATATACCCGGTGTGTGGAAGTACAGGAAGGTATATGTACTTTACCACTCAAGAATATTATTATTATAATTCTTTTGCTCCTGTCATGGCATGTATACCCTGTCCTTTGGTATCGCAATTGTTGAAGTATTCCAGCTACATAGGAAACTCATAAGTTTTTTGGGGTTTGGGTTTGCTTTTATAAACGTATTTGAATCTGTCATTCTCGGAAAAAGGAAAACATGTAGACCAGCACGATACTGGACGAATATATCTGCACGTACAGAAATGACGGACATGGCAGAATGGCACAGTATCGAAATGGATACTGCCAGAAGGTTTGGGATAGAACAACTCACAAAGGCTGGGCCAGATTATGATAATGATGTAAATTATCCAAGAAATCTTAATCTTACTCCGAGAGTGCTGTAGAGTTGTTGAGATTAATCTCTGTCAAAGTACGGACGTGAACTTTAGGGATGTGCTACTTTTTAAAATGAACGAACAGGAAATCGTTGCTTCAGAATGTTTCCTTTGTCTCTACCTGCATGTGTACAAAGTAGAAGACAAGTGAAATGATCTGAGAGTTCTTTTTTTATATTAAAATAGAGCCTGAAAGTTAAATGTCGACGAGAAAATAAGTATACGTTTACAAGAACTCTTTATGCATTTCTTTCAAACGTTCTGCGAGTTTTGTATTTGATGTGAATACGAGTTTTAATCAAGTTGTGAAACAGTAATTACGAGGAGTAGGAATTCTAGAGAGTAAGACAAAAAAATGTTGATTAACTTTGTGAAAGTTATCCCTTCACTGTGTGTACGTGCTTTGACACGAAGCCGCGGGTGGTTGTTGGGTGCTACTTGTTTGTCCACTTCTCTTCTTTCCCTCCTTTGTTGACTGTTTGCATCTCCCCTTTTATCCGTACTGAGTTGCTGTTATTGTTCTTACTGATATTATTCGTGACGATAAGATCTGGGAGATAGATATCCATTGGTCTAATATGACAAAAACTAGAACCAGATTAGATAGATGTCGGCTGTGTATTGCGTGGACTCGCTTGAAAGGGATTTGGTTCCGTCAATTTGTGTGCGATTAATAATTTACGCTGAGGGGGCAGGCTTGGGCTGGCTGTAAAATAATGACAAATCAAAACCGACTGTAATTCTTTTCATATCTTTATTGTTGGGGGGGGGGGGGGGATTTGTTAAAAACGTCATTAATCCTGCAGTAAGACCTCTCTTTCTCTCTCTCTCTCTCTCTCTCTCTCTCTCTCTCTCTCTCTCTCTCTCTCTCATCACCCCAAAAAATCATAATATGGTTCTTAGTAATCCGCTAACGTTCTACCACAGCCACAATTAAATTAATGAACTTTCACAAAATTATTGTGAACGTCACTATCGATCACATGTGTGTATGTGTGTATGAATGTATGTGTGTGTGTGTGTGTGTGTGTGTGTGTGTGTGTGTGTGTGTGTGTGTGTGTGTGTGTGTGTATGTTCGCGCGAGCGCACGTACGTACGCGGGTGTGTGTGAGATGAAACTCGCGTAATTTGCTTCAGATTCCATTTCTAAGTCTAAAAACAAACGCAGATCTTGATCTATATAGATTGGTCTTTACGTCGCTTTTACAGCTCCAAAGATATATTGCATTTTATTATTAGAGTCGAATTGAACACCCAGGATCTCTTATATTTTTCAAGACACCGGAGTTTTTTTTTGTGTTGTTGTTGTTAGTTGTTTTGTTGTTGTTGTTGTTGTTGTTTTTGTTTTTTTGTTTTTGTCTGGGTTTTTTTTTTTTGGGGGGGGGGGGGGAGGCTTTTCGCTGTTTTATCGTTTTGCTTTTTTGGTTTTTACTAACGTTTTGACTTCACAATTTTAATCACCCCACGTTATAAATGTACTTTCGCAAACGATATATAGATCTAATTGTGGGTTCCCTTTAAAATCGTGAAAATGGCGGATTCAAGCCGCAGGGGAACAAAATAATGTTAAAAAAAAAGAACTGGTATATAGTACTTTAGTAAACTTATGACAATTTTTATATACTGTTTTGCCTTTGCTTCGAACAGCCATGTTATGCTTCAGTCAATGTATAGGTGCACTCTAATAATAAATAATGCATTATCGAATAAATGTAAAACTAAACAGCCAAAGTTACAGATTAAATTAAGACCTCGTTACTGTATCGTTTTCAATTGAGACTATATGCAATTGCTACTTAATTTTCTCTGACTTTTTCAACTTTACGAAAGATCTAGAGGTGGGGAATTTCGCAAATGTGAAAGAGAGAGAGGGGGGGGGGGGAGTGTTTCTCCACCCAAGCGTTAAACCCGAAACTACCGAAGTGCAATGTCAACGTTTCTCTCCTCGATACCGATATTAACATCTGCAAGCTATCTTGGTTACTTTGTAGCCGTTTGGGGGCCTCTTATTGTAATAATGCTCTTGTGTCTGCGATACTACTCTCACTGAGATTGCCAGTGAAGTAGTGGTCGGCAGAATCTGAACATCTATTCGGATAACCGTATAATTTTTCATGAAATACTATCCGAATTCAGACTCTTGTCTCTTTCCTGACCCATTTGCCGAAGTGGGTGCGCCCATTTTTTAAAGTGATTCTAACCCGTTTGTCGAAGTGGTTCTAACCCAATAATTTACCGAAGTGGTTCATAACAGTCGTATTTGCCGAAGAGGTCACTAACATATTATCCGGATATTTTATAAAGCGACTCATTGCCCAGCCCTACAGTGAAGGCTTGTTGTGAAGGGTGTCGGCGGGTGAATGAATTGTTCAATATGCTCTTCCTGAGCCTTTCGCTGATATTATGGCCGTCATTTTTTTAAAAATACAGTATATTATTATTATGCAGTTTATGCAATCTCACTGAAAGGCCAAAATATTGAACAGTCTTGCTACAAAGAAACAAAACTCTTTCAAAACATCCCAAGTCAATATTATTCAGAATACAATTTTTATAATAACGTCCGTATTATCTTCAAAGCAAATGCTGTTTTATTTTGTGATTTTAGTACTAGAGTTTATATATAACCTCTTTGTGCTCTCCTGTAAAATTGTAAAAACTGCAAAAACTGTATTTTTAGAAAAGACGACAAGATAGATGAGCGGGGGAGTGAATGTTTCTGTTCATATGCTCTTTACTTTATTATTCCTCACTCGTTAATCAATTCTTGGGCATCTTTATCAATATGCAGTGTTGTTTGTGGCATAAAGCCCTTATAAAGATAATACACTTTGTTCATGGAACTGAAAGTAGGGAAGGGTGGTGGTGGTGGCGGTTGTTGTTGAAGTTCTCTAGTGTGCTCTTTTCCTCCTTGTCACTACGTTGACTATTTTGTTAGGAGAAAGTTTCGAAATACTAATTACAGCTGTCAGTATCGACTTCATGGGGAGAAAGGAAACGTTGACTGAATTTCGTGACGTAAACGAAATCGGTCTCTTTTTTTTTGGGGGGGGGGGAAGGGGGGCACATTGCACCTTTGTGGAATTTCGCAATGAATTATTAAGCAATGACTGAGGGTTAAGTTCCAAATATATATTATTTCGTAATCCCTCTATTCTGTTACATTGGAGTCGCATTTTGGATTGTTCCGTTTAATATCATAATCGAATCTATTCTGGAAATAAACGCAAGAACCCCCACCCCCTCCAGAAGAAAGGGTGGGAACAATTTACCTACTCCAGAATAAATCTACTCCTAAGTAAAGAAGGCAAACAAGAACAAGAAATACGACTGTTATTATGGTGAAATAAAATACAGGCAAGGTTGAATTTAGAGAAGGCTTGGCAGTAGGTAGGCATAGTTGGTCAAGGTACGTGAAGTCGCTCCGCTTAAATAAAAACATACTGGCATCATTGCTTTAAGTGAGTCGTGGTTATCAAAATTCAATAATATAATATCATCCCACAAGACCTGAATTCCATTCCCGAAACGCAAGAATTGTTGTCGAGTAAAGTTCCGCTGTGACGTTGTGTCCCGGGTTGGCCCTGGCAGTCAGAGTCAAAGCCACCTCATAAATGATCTAAATCTTGCACCTTTGTGGAATTTCGAAATGTATCATTAAGCAATGACTGAGGGACAAGTTCCAAATAGATTATTATTTGGTAAATGACACTTAGATGAAAAAAAGAAACCTTCATAATGTTACAGAAATCACCCCTTGCCGATGTGCACTCTAAAAGCATTTTCGCCAGGGAAAGGTCATGTCTGGGATCAGTCGAGATATCGGTAAAAGTTAAGCTTGTGAGTAGTTGGCGGGTGCTGCTCTGGTGTGGCATGCTCCTTCTATTATATGAAGCATTTTATCGTCCTTATCTCTCCTCCTTCTATATTGTGTTTGTACTCGTCTGCCACACTTCTAATCTCTGGCACTTGTATGACTTTTTTTGTTCTTTTAATTTCTGGATTATAAGGACAGTATCCAGTTGACCACCAGTCAAAGACAACCACTTTTTTTCATCGGTAACGGTTGGTCATCTTGGACAAGTTCGTTTAACTTTTGGATCACTCATGTAAGGGTACCGCAATCGGAGTGCCAAAAAAGGAAAGTCCCCCCCCACCCCCACTCTACGTCTGTGCATGTCTCTACAATCAAGCGTGCTGGTTCCTGTTCACGAGAGACATAACAAAATGACCCCATTATCTGTGACCCCACGGCCCACGGTGATCCCGGATATTACACACAATGTCAACAGGTGCGAAAACAAAGTGTCTATGACTGAAAAATTGGCGAAATCATAATTTGTTGAACACTCCTTTAAGCGCTGTATGATAGTGTAACTGTAAGAGAAGGAACCTTTCCCCCTCCCCCCTCCCCCAATGTAACGTTCTTCTCCAATAAGAACGAGGCAATTGGGTGGAAAGCATTGCTATTATCATTTAAATATTTAAGCCCGCTGTGACGGAGAGCCTTAAAAACTTCCCCCAAAATAACACAAGTCCAGAACATCTTGGGGCAGCCTGCTTATCAAAACCTCGAGCCACTGAATCCCAAAAACCAATATTCCTGCGGTTAACTGTAAGTAGATCGTTTGAAATTGTGTGCCAAAGTTCACCTATATCTGTCTCGGTGTCCGTTGATGTCTCAAGGTGAAATACATAACCTTCTTCTATAATTTTGGCGTGTTGCCAATAGTAAAAGCGTATACAAGTATACCATATTTCTAGTGTCATTAATTTTTAATAAAAGTAGTAGTAGTAGTAGTAGTAGTAGTAGTAGTAGTAGTAGTAGTAGTAGTAG
>NW_004797369.1:681367-682472 GCF_000002075.1 Aplysia californica
AGAGAGAGAGAGGGAATGAGAGTGAATAGAGAGGGGGAGAAAAATAGAGAGAGAAAAGAGGGAGAGAAATAGAGAGAAAGAAAGATAGAGGAGAGGGAAAGGGGGTGAGGGAAAGAGGGAACGCTGTGGGGACAAAAGTTTGTATGGGGATATACAAACGTTTGTGTTTGGCGCGGCCTTGGTGACACGTTTGTTCATGTTTGAGCAACACTCCAATGGTAAGGGCCTGCCTTCTGCAAGTCTCTTTGTTCATTTCTTTTCACCCTCTCTTTGATCTCTTTACTCCTTTTTTTACCCACCAAACATCTATCGTTCTTATCACCCCTCTTTCTTTTTTGTGTTTGTTACTCTCTTGTAACACCTATAATCGTCGGCACTTATTTAAGCCTTCGGTGTTCCAAGTGATTTAGAATACTATCTGAAACAACAACCCCTCCCCCCAACCCACCCCCCCACCAAAAACACGTTCTCTTGCTACAGATTTTCAAAAGAATAGTTTGTTATCGTTATCGATATTGCCCAAAAAGAAAGAAAAGCAAAGCAAAGCTTTCTATTCGGCTTCGTCCTTCTAAACCTTCAAAGAAGTTTCATCACATCACCATGGATACATAGATAAAACAACAGTATCAAATAACTTAGAATGTCTGGCTTTGTCGGTGTAAAAATGACGGACATTCTAATAGGACAGACTCTTCAAAGACGCAGGACGAATCACGTTCTAATACACTAATACCTGTGCGTGTACTACAAGAGAGGATTCCAATTTGTGAAAAGAGGTGGGTGTTGCTGGACTGCCAGGAAGTGATTGATTAGGTTCTTAAGGGTATATTGAAGTCAGCGACAAAAAACCCTAGCTCGTTTATCATATAAAGTGAAAGAAGACTCGCCATTTAAGTTGAAGTGGGGGTTTGTTTTCATTTCCTGTAAAAATCTTGAAAACTTTTTTTTATTCTTTATTAAAGTTATATTAGATCTATAATCATACCAAAGAACGTGCTTTGTCGTGTCGTTTTCTTTTGTATCAAGTATTGCTGAATACAAGCCTTTAAAGTTAGGAACGTAAACTTTTCATTTTTTGTGTTGACACGGAGTAGAATAATTTGCT
>NW_004797369.1:682885-684019 GCF_000002075.1 Aplysia californica
AGTAGTAGTAGTAGTAGCAGTAGCAGTAGCAGCAGCAGCAGTAGTAGTAAATGTTATCATTATTGAACCCCATATTCGTGATTAACTACTTCGAACATTGCAAAGACTCCTTCGCCACAATCCCTCTCCCCTGTCGTTGCGGTACTTTGACATAGTCATTTTCCTCTCCTCGGCACGTTTGTTTTTGTTATGAAATCAAGAAGTTTTTGTTTAATATTGTTGTTGTTTTTTTCTTGAATATAGGAGACACGCTTTCGATGTGCTAGTGAGGAAATTATCTGTTCTATGTATGCCCGTCTTTTATTCTTCGTACACCGTATCCCCACAGCTTAAGTACACCCATGTAGATATGGTTGAAGCAGCCCGCTTTCTAGAGTACGTAATTCTTTACCTGGAGGCTTTAAACACAAATTACCCACTGGGTTCATTTCTCAAAAGTAAATGTTAGACCGTCCTTCCATAGACTGTACTGAATTTTGGAATCTTTGCTCCTTTCGCCGTAGTCAAATTTTTCTAAGATGACCACCCACTGTGCATGAGAAAAATAGTTGACGTTTTGGACAGTGTCCTTATAATATTTTTTTTAAAAGGGGGATAGGTTGGAGGGGTTCAATATTATTGTACAAGTGAATGCCTTGGACACATGGACGTTAGAGCAGGTTCGACTGGACATCTAAAAACTGAAGAACTGAGAAAATAAAAGAAACGGATCGAACAAAAGAATCAGACAAAGAAACAAAACAAAAAACAACCAAAGAAAAAGAAAAGAAAGAAAAATTAAATAATGAAAGAACACAGGGATTTGTCCTTATCTCATGGTCGTATTAATCGAATCCTAGAAAAATAAATCAGCCGGGTGAACGAACACATTTCCTGACTTTGTGATTCCCCAGTTGTAAATCCTTATCCCCTCCCCCCAACCCCCACCCCCACCCCCCGAGCGTGTGCAGTATACTACCTTTCATTAATTATTTCAGCACCCTTCTTTGTATTTGTACAATGCCAGTCATTTTGAGAGATGCCTACTTCTGTTCTCGCTGCTATTTGATGATGATGATGGTGATGATGATGATGATGATGATGATGATGATGATGATGATGATGATGATGATGATGATGATGATGATGATGATG
>NW_004797369.1:687306-690185 GCF_000002075.1 Aplysia californica
ACGACAGGGTTTCAGTCCATGGTAAGAGAGTGAAACTGTTCTTGACAAAAGACAGAATGCCGATAATGAACTTTGATTACGAAAACCCCATGAATACAGAGTTGAGGCCTATAACTAGCACGTGTCCCGCAAAGTAAACACTCCAGTGCATGACAATGAAAAGACAACATCCCACAATAACTACTTGGTTTGCTTTTATCTAAGAGAAACATGACCGGACAAGCTTTTGTTTAGATCTACCTTATGTGCCTTTAGCTCGAACGCAGGTTAAAACATTACCCTTGCCTGTTATTCCTTTTTATACGTATTCTGTATTTCTATACATTGATCTTCACCCCTACCATCTCTCCTACCAAAGAAAAAGCATACATACAATCATAATAACCTGATCCACTCTCTCCCCTCCGCCCCCCCTCCCCAAAAAAAGAATTATTTAGAAGAAAAAAAAACAAGTACTGAATCTACCCTTCATTAAGGTATATCTACTCCCCACCCACAATCAAATAGAATCCAAACAAACAAACAAACAAACAGGATAAGGTAAAGTAAAGGCGGTGTGCTTGCATGTATACATGTATTTAAGCTCATTTTGGAGCCTGGCTACTTTGATACTGCGTTGGATGATGAATTCCCTTAGAATGTCGAAGATACTAGACAATATATCTCCCCCACATTGGAATCGAGCACTCATATTTGTCGTCCAAGATGAAAACCGTAACCTTTACACCATACACTCCAATAATAACACGTGTATGAGTGGTTGGCGGGTGCATTGATGTGCTTTGTTCATTCTTTCCTATCAAACTTCTGTCGTCCTTATCTCTCCCCCTTCTTTTCTTTGTGTGTTACTCTCTTGTAACACATTCAATCTTTGGAATTTGTATAACTTAATTGTATTTCAAGTTCCAGAAAACTCTAACTAAACCTAAACGCTCATCAAGTTGGTTCAGGAAGAGCAAATAAACGGACTGTACGTCAGCAGAAAGTGCAATGGCTGTAGTGATAGAACAATTTACTCAAGCATACAACTATATTATGTAACTTTATGATTTTAAAAGTTCGGTTCACTTTCTCTTGGATCTTATTAAAGAGGAGGAAAAGTTTTCTGTAACGTTTGATATCACATTGTGACCCAGTTTTTTTCCAACTCTTTGACTGCACTTTGTAACTTTAAAAAGAGTACACGAAGCGGAAAATGTATAAAACACACTATACTTACTTATATTCGTCTCCACCCCCCCCGTCTTTGTATTGTTTGGCTCATTCTAGGTCTCTGGCTTTGTCTAAAAGAGCGTTTTCCCTAAAAGCCAACAAAAATATCTTGTTATACCGTGGGTCACAATGAGATAGTAGTTATGCCTTACAGGGACAGCATACAACGGGCTGCAACCGTCATATTGCGCGAGGATATTGGGGGGTCTGCATTACTTTCAATACTTTCATCCAAATATCTTACCCATGCTGGAATAGAACTTTGTCTTTTGTGTCCAAGGCAGAGGGTTTTTAACCCTGACACCATAGACTCCTGTATCTCGATGTAGATTCTAGCAGAGCAAATAGGGACCCCACATTTCTTCAAAGGCTTTTCGACATATTTATATTATGATACCCTCTGAAAAAAGGGGAGGGGGGCACTCGACAAAGAAAAAAATGTATACAGGCTTATATATAACTTTGGTTTACCATCTTTCTCCTTCTTGCTTTCGCCCTCCTTCTGTGTCTCTGATAGACTCGGGCAATGTCGCCCACTTTGTCTACTAGTGTGTTTTACTCAAAAACAAATAAGAGATCGTGCTACACTAAGCCCGTACACGATAAAGATAGAGGCGGTATTCTCATATTCCTTTGCAGAGACACATGATAATATATTTATGAACTGCTGATAAAATAAAAGCAGCGAATCTAAAGATAGGTACAGACACGTCCTCTTATTCGGTTTTGAGTTCAGAATGGTAATTAAAATAGATCTATACACAATAAAATGTTTTTTATGGAGAAAAACAAACCCAGTAACTATGAGCTTGTATCACGAAATACAAGTAAGGACATAAGGGTTTTACTAGGAGAAGTGGAGATAAGAAAAACGAAAGAGGAGAAGAGTAATGTACAAATTCCCTTTGATATCAGTACAGAATTGTAATATGAATTAATAGAATGGAAAATGTGTGTATCTCTTGCTTTTGGTCTTCAGGACAACACATTTCCAGCGTCATGACAATTCTTCAGTACTTGTTAACCCCAGTGTCAATAGTTCGAATTACAGCCTACTTAACAGATACGGTGGAAAGAGAAAGAAAGGCGGGAGGGGATAAGGTGGGGAAAGAGTTGTCTTGTAGATCCGCCCACTCATACATTCACTAAGAAAAAAAATATGAGTGGGTGTTTTGGGGTGTTCTTGTGTGGTTCGCTCCTTCTACCATCCTTATCTCTTCTCCTATTTTTGTTTGTAATTTACTCTATAGTAACTGCTCTCATCTTCCGCACTTATATGACCTATTTTTGCTGCAAGGGCTGTAAAACTGACCAAAAATAAATTAAAAGAAATACGATGGTGCATGAATGCAGTGAACAAAGTAGTGTCATGAACGGCTTACAAAAATATGAGCAGCAAACTTATAGATAATAACGGGTAGACAGTAAACCTGCTATTATTTTGTTTTTTCTTTTGTGTCACAGTGTTCTTTTGGAAGAACCAAAGATCTCAGTCTCTTGAAGAATATATTTATTCTGGAAACGGCTCAAACTCAGAAACAAACGGCTTTCAATATCAATAGACTGGTTGTCCCTTGTCTATTGTCTGGTTGTGTGCGTGCGTGTGTGTATGTGTATGTGTGTGTGTGTGTGTGTGTGTGTGTGTGTGTGTGTGTGTGTGTGTGTGT
>NW_004797369.1:694080-694591 GCF_000002075.1 Aplysia californica
AGATGGAATTAATTTTCTTAGTGCAAGCTGTTATGTACAATTCATCCAAGTAGTGAACACACCCGGTCGCTACAGAGTAGCGCCCTGAAGAGAGAGAGAGAGAGAGAGAGAGAGAGGTGGGGATGGAGGAGAAGTATTGAAAGAGAGAAAGCTAAAGGGTTTCTCAGAGCTAACATACAACTTGAAACAATTCGCAATCAAATCAACCGTGTGTTTTGTTTTGTCTGCTTATTCGTTTACGAAATTAAGTGTTGATCTTTTTGTAACGCTTTTCCTTTCGGCTCATCCTCATTCCGATTTCATAGTTAGTAGGCCTACTTTGCTTTCACGAATAAAAAAAAAGCACAATGAAAGTCGACCACTTCATTTTTAGTTGATATCTTTTCAATAAGCCAATCATTTGGTTTTCGAAAATTCATACAATAATTATGTTATAAAACTGCTATTTCAGCAGAAAAAAAGTGCTGAGTGAGAGAGGAGGAGAGAAAGAGATAGAGAGAGAGAGAGAGAG
>NW_004797369.1:699620-700846 GCF_000002075.1 Aplysia californica
ATAAGTGCGGTATTCATTACGTAAGACATGTCAATAAAATCCAATATGGCGGCGTATCCATGGAAACGAACGCTGCCTTTGGAATTCTCCTAACGGGACGTAGATCTATGTGTTATTAAAGAGTTGAAACTGGACTTATTGCCAATTCTTTTATAAGAAAACTTCGGCCATGCGTATGCAACAATGACTTCCTCTATAATGCCCAATAAATTAAACGCTGACGTACATCCGGTTCACGATCAGAGCGCACCATTAATTTTGACTGGGCGAAAGGCACCGGTCTCACTCGACTCTTGCGGGACTGGGTGTTTTGTCCTTCCTTTCGGTAAAAGAGTGCGACCCCTGTTGCGCACACTTCGCAGCGAAGGTTTTAAAAAAAAAATAGAAATCGAAGAGCGGTCGCCATAACTTTGCACAGTCTAGGATTACAAGTCTATAGTATGCCATCACAGCAACACGGGTTTTTTATTTCTACGACCCCCTCCCCAAAAAGGCTTATCTCCGCTCTGTGGTATTGACATTAAATGTAACTGATCTCTGTTATACAAATTTATCGATTTCTGTTTTCTTTTCATTTGCTCTATGTTTTCTTTGGTCGTACAAAACACTGGGTGCTAGGATATGGTGTACTCCTTCGTTCCTATCAAACACCCATCGTTATTATCTCTCCTCTCTTAGTGTCTTCGAGTTTGTCTTTATCGTGACACCTATTACCTTCGGATCTATTTGTGTTGCAAAAGTCGTAAGACTCTTCCTACTAAAACGTGTTTTAAAAAGACGCCAGCCACTTTCATTCAGTAGAAACGGTAGTTTACGAAGTTGTCCTACACGAATGGCTGAATTTACAGAAGTGCACAAATATGGAGAAACGATGCAAGTACCTGGGTTGGTCGCTTTCTTCAATTAAGGAATGTCTTTACTGGTATGACTTGAGAAGTGTTTTTAGTTTCTCATTTCAAAGGATAATAGAGTTTTCAAGAACATAACTCCCTTCTCTCTCCCGCTCTCTGTCTCTGCCTCTCCCCTTCTCTCTGTATGTCCGCTACCTCTCTATATTCAGCTGTCTATCTATCTATTCTTCACTGACTCCTTATCTCTCTCCCCCCTCTCCATCTCTCTGTACCTCTCTCTCACCCTCTCCTTCTCTCTTTCTTTCTTTCTCTCTTTCTCTCTATCTCTCTCTATCTATCTATCTATCTATCTATCTATCTATCTATCTATCTATC
>NW_004797369.1:701850-702726 GCF_000002075.1 Aplysia californica
GAGGAAGAGGAGGAGGAGGAGGAGGAGGAAGAGGAGAACGAAGAGGAGGAGGAAGAGGAGAACGAAGAGGAGGAGGAAGAGGAGGAGGAGGAGGAGGAAGAGGAGGGGGAAGAAGAGGAGGAGGAGGAAGAGGAGGAGGAGGAGGCAATAATAATTACAACAACAGAAATAACAACAACAACAATAATAATCTGAACAGCTACGGCAACAACAGCATCAACAACAATCCGTAGTTACGTTTGTCTGACGTCTCCAACTCAATCATAAAATGACACCGCTAGCTGAAGTGTTAAAATGTTACACTACACCAAGCATTATTTTTTATTCTTTCAATCTAAGTCTCACTAGTATTCTAGACTAAATCTGCGTGTTCAGCAGTTCTGCTCTTCTCTGCATCATTCTACTCATCTACATCCATCCCTGCTCCCCTCCCTCCCTCCCCTAAGGTCACCTCTACCACTCTTATGTATGATGTTTACTGCCATATTTTTTCTCAGCAATTGACAGAAGTCCCTGTTTTCTTGCGAAAACCTTTCTGTCGGAGTGCACCGTCAGCTCAGTTGTATCATGCAGCTCTAAGGAAGGGATCGCCCTGGTTCGATTCCCCAACGGGGTGTTCTAAACTTGGGTTGTGATGGGGACTTTTTAAAAAAATTGATGATTACTAAAACATATGCTGGTGGGTGGGCAGCCCTGTTGTTGGTGTTGGGTTTTTTTGGGTTTTTTTTTTTTTTACTAATTCTTTCTACTGAAAGGAATAAAAGAAGTGTCACACAGAATCACGGTCTCACAGTTTGGAGGTGGGAAGAGAGGGAGAGTCCAGAGGAGTGAGAAGATTCAGTATTCATGCTCGCCATCTCCTTATACCCCCCCCCC
>NW_004797369.1:705108-712750 GCF_000002075.1 Aplysia californica
AGTGTGCGTGTGTGTGCAAATGTGTGTACATGTGATAGTGTGTATGTGTGTGTATGTGTGTGTGTGTGTGTGTGTGAGTGAGTGTGTTTGTGCATTTATATGCCTGTGTGCATATATATGTGTGTTTGTGTAGATCTATGTAAGAAATGATGTCATAGATTGTGCCCTCTGACGCATTTCCAATTCACTATGGAGTTTGCCATTTCACTCAAATTGAGCCAAAGGAAGAGCAAGATAGGAAAGACGCCGCATGAACCCGACTCTAGAGGGACGGGTGTTTTATCCTTCATTTGAATGACTAGGTGCCACCCATGGTATGCATGCTTAGCTGCAAATTGCTATTTTATACTTATAGAGTTACAAAATTTTATGTGCTCAGTACCTAGTTTTGAGAAATTTGACGTAAAAAAAGAAATGTTGAGTTTCACAACACGTCAAGCTTGTTCGAATACAATTCCTGAAAAATTTTGATAATTACTCTAAACAATCTCACGATTTTGATATACGAGCTAGAACATTAATTTTGGTTTCTGACCTCATGGTCTTATTAACTCAAAACAGCAACAACAAAAAATGGGGCAGATAGAAAGTTTTAATTCTAAGGTAACGAATATGTTCCACTATAGAGGGCAAAGAGCGGTGGCCATGTCAGTGCGCGATCTTTGGAAACAAGTCTTTGGTGGGGAGTGGACCATTTACATTTTGGATTAAATGAGCTTCAACTATGAAGGGTCTCTTGTCCAAAAAGGTTTCTCTTCACTCAGCTTGGTCAAGAACAGAACCCACAGCCTACACATCAAAAGACATACGGAAGTCTGAACGTCGTTTGATTCATGTTATTTATTGCAGAGAAAAAATATAATATATTTTACTCTGTCCATTCTTTTTTCTTTTAACCGTCTGAGTTCTTCTTTCAGTTCCGTAAACATTGATTTACTTGGTGTGTTTTATGTTGTGGAGAAATATTTTTTAGATGTGGGTGTTTTACGTCCCATCGACATAATTAAGACCATGAATCGAGCTTTGGCCGTGCCTGTCACTGCCAACTTGAGATGTTTTGTGGGATTTGTTTCCTTTATTTTTAGTGATTAAACAAAACTGGCTTTAAAAAAAAAAGTTTGTTTACCAATACCTAGCTCCACTGCAAATGAGAAATGTTGACGTTATTACCTGGTGTAATAGAACACAACTAGACGTGGTATGTAGTATTTCATCTCGATTTTCCATTACAGAGTTCTGTAGAATCACCATGATCTCTATTTGTTTTTTCTCGGGTCATTTTTTTTTTCTTTTAATACCTAACATAAGATTTCTACGCCCTACAAGACCATTATATGAATACAGTGTTATGTATCCCCACGCTCTCGACCACGTGGAGCAGAATTAGTTCGAGCTAAAGATGGGGACAGCGGGACAGCAACAAAAAATACCAGGAGACCTCGTGGATGTGTCGAAACAAATGAGCAAGAAAGACAGGACCAGTCCAGTGCCTAAAACATAAGGACAAGTCACTACACGAATTTTCAAGGAAAAATTGTTTTTAAAATATTACCAATGCAGTCCCAAACCTATTGAGAATCTCTATTCTATATTCCAAGATAATCTGTAGGCTGCAAAAAACACCACAAAAACACTGACTATCGATATCATTATCAATACCACCTTTACAAAGATCATACATAACAAAATACATGTAGTTCTCTCAGCCACAAAAGTGTCAGCGGAAGTCCTCGCATTGGTTCAGATGGCGCTGCAGTCTTTATTTTGAAGCTCTCCTTCGTTTCTCCAGAAGAGGAATAGGAATAGCGCAGTTTGTTAGTTTCGCTTTTATTGTTGTTCACACAAGTAGGGTAACTCTGATCACAAATCCGCACTTTTCCGAAAAGGGTATCTCCGAATTTTGAGGACACTTTTTAATTGGCTCAAAGAAAGGAGTGAACTATTTTTGTTGTGTACGATCTTTGACCTTTACAAGGTATTCTTTTAGCACAGTCGCTTTTTCACAGTACCCCGATTACAAGCTCCGGCTAGCAATAAATGCACTCAGGTGGATTGTACAAAAATATTGTCTAATCTAATCTCACTTTGTACAACTGATTCCGCCAGCTTTAATGTATTTGCTTATTTATTTTTTAATCAAAGCGAACACAAACGCCCACTTTGTTACTCCTTATCTTTTTCCCCATTTTCACGAGTATTTCCTCCTGATACTTGTAGTTCGCTTTTCACAGTTTAACACTTTAAATGCGCGCGGACATATGTGTCTAACTAGCAGACCACATGCACATTTCGAACCAGTATAATACAATGTATAGAAATCAGAAACTCATATTTGCATAATTCATACTCTGCGTGTTGTTGCCTCCCATATATTTATATTATTATTATTATTATTATTATTATTATTATTATTATTATTATTATTATTATTATTATTGTTGTTGTTGTTGTTGTTGTTGTTGTTGTTGTTATTATGAGTTTCAGTTTAAGTTAGAAAACATAATTGAAGAAACATGTATAAATAAAGAAGTTACTCTTCATTTTAGAGTGTTCCAAAATGGTGCGGCTTCTGGCGTTGTTAAACGACCAGAACATTCTACCTTAATGAGTTAAAGTGTCGTTTATTCAGACTGAATTCTATGACATTGTTTCGGATTTTTTTTTCTCCTTGGTGACGCATTTGGTTAAAAATGTCATACATGTGTATACCGTAGTGGGGGGGGGGGGGGGGGCGATTTTTTCTTTTCTTTCCAAAAAATTCAACTCGGTTTTTTGTTGTAAATCTTTCTTATATTTTCCATTAATTGGTAGGCCTACCCTGTAGACTCTGGCCCTTCTGTCTTGTGAGTTGGGTTGTGATAACGTGACCCAATGGTTACGTCATTGAAATACAAAGTACAATGTAAAATACTTCGTACCCATGTCTTCACACTTCACAGTGATCACAACCCCATGTCCCCTGTTGTCCTGGTGTTTCTACCGTTGTTGCTGTTGTCTGTGTGCGTGTGTGATAGCCTCTCCGTTCGAAATGTTTGGAGCCGAGAAGGGCTTGCTCTTCGCCAGGGCCACCGCCTCCCTTGGGTAGCGGGTTAGGCAGTCCGACCTCCCTGAATCCTCCCTGAAGAGATGCCACCGTTGGACCTCCGTGGTGGGGCATCTCTGCAGCCAGTGCTCCAAATCTTGGGGTTCCTCGCTGCACAATGTTACTGTTGTTGTTGTCGTTGCTGTTGTTGTTGTTTTGTTACTGCTGTTGTTGCTGTTTCTACTGTTGTTGCTGTTGTTACTGCTGCTGTTGTTGTTGTTGTTGTTGTTGCTGTTCTTGTTTTTACTGTTGCTGCTGTTGTTGTTGTTGCTGTTGTTGCTGTTGTTGTTGCTGCTGCTGTTTTGTTTCTGATATTGTTGTTGCTATTGTTGTTGCTGTGTTGTTGTTGTTGATGTTAGCACCGTTTGCTCCGGGATATTTACCTCAGCCATAACTCAAAAGATAACAATAAATTTCTGTTCTTTGACCGTCGGCTACCACAATGGAGCCAACAAAATAAATACTTCCGGAATCGATACCTAATAGCCTATTATACCTAAGAGGTTTATTCCAAATTTTGAATGCTTTAAGGCTCAGAAACCGAATAATGATTGTCAAAATTTCTGATAACACTTAAACCCTAACCATAACCGTACACCTACCGCTAAACCTAAATTTAAGTCCAAACGTAACCTTTACCGTGTATCCCTAACATAAAAGCACTGTGATCAGACCGCTTTTGCCGAAGCTCAGGTTAACCCAGTTCTAAGAAATGCTAGTACTGTTCCGTATTCAATTTCATGATCAATGCATGGCGCCTCGGTGGTGTTGTTTTGACGGCATGGCGACGCTGCCTCTGGAAGGTCCCCCTATCCAGTAGTTGTCCTTGCCAACTACAGGTCATGTGACTTCCTGGTTGTGGCGCGCTGTCCAATCCAAGGGCCCGACTGTTGTCTCCGTTCTTTTCCCTTTCTCTGTATAGAACCAATCCTAGCTAGGTTCAATTGAAAAGGTTCTTATTAATGTCATTTTTATTAGGCTCTTGAACTACGATTATTTCCACAGCCATTGTACTCTAGTTTGTTTTGCTACCTGGGTGGAAAAATTTTTCCCACTCCTTTATCCTGATTATTATTATAATTATTTCTTTGACACGAAACTCCATACACCCCAACCCTCCTATGTGCACCTAGTGCTCCCGCCTTCCACCACCTTCTCCTTTTCCTTTTTCTTCTCCCTACTCACACGCACACTCACGCACACACACTCACACCTACACACACACACACTCACACATCCGAAATATCCCCCCTACAAGTCTTATGACTTTCACAAAGCATGCACCTTGTTATTTTGATAACGCCCCCCCCACCCCATTTTTTACTCTCCTACAGGGGGTCTTGAACTCCCCCCCCCACCCCCGGTCAAAAAATACGTCACCAGTCGGAGAAGCTGATCATGAACTCGCCCACGTCGGTATCGATATATGGCTAAATGAGGCAGTCGCAGACAAATCGAGTACTCTCTACTATTGCGCTGCATTCATGCATCTTGCGATGTAAGCCTTGACTAGACATTCTCTCAGCGCCAGACCATCTAATAGACTGAGCAGCCCCTCCCCCCTCCCCCGCCCCCACACACATACAATTTTTAAAAAATCTTAAATGAAGCTTGCCTTACTGTTATGATGCCACTTGGCTTAGACAGATAGTTGTGTGTGTACACGTGAATGAAGTTTTGGGTGGGTTATCGATCATTGATGTCTTGTGTATTGTGTACACCTAGATATCTACGATGTGTGTGTGGAGATAAAAAAACAATCAACAACAAGTTTGTAATTCTTTTGAATCTATAGCTTGTTCACTTTCGTCTGTCGGCATGAAAATTCTAGCTAATGTATTGATTTACCTACGCGAATGACAACTCGTTAGGTGCACGTCACCATTTTCTTTTTCATTCGGAAACTCAGTGACCACCAGCAATTGACACGCCTGAAAATCAATGCCGCGGAGGCTGCTGGCCTGTGTGCTCAACAGAGAAAGAGAAACATACTGAAACGGAAGCTGAAGCTGTCTGGAAAGAGGAATTTGCGAAGAAGGAAATTACCACTTGACAGTTTGTCTAGAGAATGAGTGTCAAATTGCTCCATTAAAAATGTTTATCTCAGCCCTCATTGATTTTTAAAAATCCCATTTTAATCATTGATATGATATCCAACATAAAATGATAATAAAAACCCTCTTTAAAGTCCTAGTCCTACCTCCCCATAGTGAACAGGAATAACTATAACTCTTTACTTCAAATTGAGAACACGTACACACACACGCAACGCTCAGAGGTGTAAATGAGCATAATTTACAAGTTTCGATACCCTGCTTCTGTCATTAAAAAACTATTAGATTTAAGAAAAAGAGGGCGGGGGGCGAGTAAGGACAAGAATCAAACTTTCTGCCTGTAGGGCCGTGACGTATAGGGCGAATTGCACTGCGTCCCCTACCCCTACCCCGCTGACGTTGAACAAGTTATTATCTACAAGTTTGTCTGGCAGCAAACCGACGCGCGCAGTCGTTCCTAGGCCTGTTGTGTGGGCTGGCTAGTGGAGAGTGAAAATAGTAAGTTTTGTTATAAGTTAAACGTTAGATGTGCAGAATTCCTTTTTTTTTTTTTGGTTGGTAATGTTGTTGTTTTTTTCTTATATTTAGGTTAAGTCTACATTTCTACCTTTGCTTAATTAAGATATAATAATGTTATATTGTTTACTTTTTTATTGTTTCGTTTTGCTTTGTTTGTTTCTTTGTTTCGTTTTTATTTCTTTTCTACATTATTTTTCTCAGGAGTTCGTTTATAAACCGGAGAAAACAAATTCTTGCGAACTTTTGCTCCTAAATCTGTAATGGTAACTTTTCGAATGTTTTCCTTTGAAAACTAAAATATTGAGGGGAAAAGAGGCGTCCCAGTTTGTAACAGTCATCATCTCGAATGGGTATGAAGGAAAGTCTTTTCTTGAAAAGAAAAATAAAACTCCACTTACATCAGCTTTTAAGCTTCAGCTTGTAAAAAGTACTAGATCTAGATTATATTATGATTTTAAATTACGAACTGGGGATTCCCAAACTGATTTCGCCAAAATGGTCGCCCTCTGAGCCCGGACATCACTATTCGACTAGATCTAATGCCCGGAAATGACAAAAGTGAGCAGAACTAGTGCGCAATTACCGAGAACTATAGATCACCGTGGGAACCCTGAGAAACTATGTCATCATCCCAATTGAAAGAGCTGCAGGGCTGGCCTACTTTAGAAAACTACGTCTGCCTTCGACTGTTAACGGCAACAGAAAAAGAGAAAGTAAAAGTTAAAGTAAAGTGTAGATCAAAGTTTAAACTCCTAGTCTGTGGTTTGGACTACGACGGGTTTTCGTGCTTTTGAAGGCAATGCTCTTTCGTCCTAAACACTGTGGAATTGATAGTTTTAGTACTGTATGGGAAACGTTCTACACCCGTTTGAACTCTGCAGGAGTAAAATCAAGTTGAGCTCTACATTAGGGATTTACTTGTCCTACTATAGGCACACCCAGTGTCTCCGCCATCTGTCGCGCCCATTTTAGGTCGCTGTGACGTCTTGCGTGAAATGCATGTTTGAGGTTAGTTTATTTTCAGAATGGGTGGTGATTACTTTTACCCGAGTAGGACTGAGTAAATGTATATATACTCTGTCACATTTTAAAGTATACACTGTGTTGAAATTAAAATAGTTTCACAATGAGTCGATATTCTTTAAAATTTCAGGAATACTAATTCAATCAATTTTTAAAACGAAAACAACAACAACAATACGGAATGTTGACACAACAGGTTTATTCATGACTTACAAGAGGGTGGGGGTGATCTACAAAAGTAACACGATCAGTAGCGTTGATGGCGGCCTGATATCGTCGCCGCATGGAATCAATCAATCGCTGCACTGCCTGTTGAGGGATGTTATTCCACTCTTCATGCGATGCTCTCTCAAGTTGAGGAAGTGTCTGAAGCTGGTGTTGTCGCATGTTGTTCAACTCATCTCTGGTTTGTCTTGACGTTTTGAAACGACTCCGTAGATGCGACAAGCATATAAAAAGATCCTCTCTCGGAGTAGATCTAGTTGTTTATCTCCCACGTTGGCAGTGTCGATCCTTTCCTGATTTTGTTGTTTTCTCACGATCCATTGTCGTGTCCACAGGTCTTCTTGTTACAATAAGATATCTCGCAACAGTGGATACTGATGAGGCACCCCCGCGGATCATTCCAACAAGCTGATTTCGCACATTTTCTCTTTGGGCGTGACATCATGAAACGTAGATTTAACAAGTTTTATCACTGGCGAATTGTTACAAAAATGACAAAGCTTTGATGTGTGCTTCTTTTTTAAACAAATCATTGCCGTATCATGAGTAATTCTAAAAGAAAGACAAAACATGTAACACGCATGCAGTTACAAAACCACTCGCGTGTTTAGAAATCTGAAAACAGCTCACTGGCGACAGGTATATCACGTAATTAGTGTGTAAATTCAGGGGCGAAGGCTGACTTGTTTGACAGGGTAATCAAAGTGAAACGGGACCAGATATGGCCTGTAGATATGAC
>NW_004797369.1:715429-721439 GCF_000002075.1 Aplysia californica
AACATGTATAGTGTTCGCCGGTCAATCCTGAAGTCCAGAGTTCGATCCCTGCCAGTGTCTGGGGTTTTTTTTTCTCATACGTTTTTGCTCCCCACCCCCCATCCTGATCCTAAGGTAGGTACAAATCGAGCACCTAGTTTTCTCGGACAACGACTCAGACCAAAAAGAAAAGTGTAAAAACCCTATGATCATCATTACTTAATGTATGGTCAAATGTGCGTATAATTTAAACGCAAATGTAAACTTTGTTCTATTGGACATTTTTTTTCCTGTCACTCACATGTATTAAGTCGTCACGCTAATTACCTGTTGTTGTTTTTGTTGTTGTTCTTGTTTGCTGATGTTGTTGTTGCTGTTGCTGCTGCTGTTGGTGGTGGTGATGGTAGTGGTAGTAGTGGTGATGGTGGTGGTGGTTGTGGTGGGTTATTGTTGTTTTTGTTGGTGGTGGTGGTGATGGCGGTGGTGCTGCTGGGTTATTGTTGTTTTTGCTGTTGTTGTAGGTGGTGGGTTGTTGTTATTGTTGTTGTTGTTGTTGTTGTTGTTGTTGTTGTTGTTGTTATTGTTTGGTGTGTATACATTTGTGCAGTTGTTGCGCAATGCACACAGCCTCAAGGAACATGCATCTAAAAACATTTCTATGCGTTTCCTTTGACATGTCGTGGGACGTACGCGATATTTCACTTTGCATCTTGTAGCTTGACTCCATGGGGGACGAGAGTGTACCTAAAAAGCTGTCAGAACAGAGGTTCTCGGTGGATTTGTTTGCATAATATTTGATTGCTCCTGCGTAAAGTTGTAAAACAATTCCATTTTGGATCTCTGTAACCGGAATACATATTTTTCAGTAGCGTGATCCTTTCAGTTCCCCTGAGAGGTGGGATTTGGGATTATTCATGCGGCGGGGTTTGATTCGTCAGGGCCTGCTGTCCTGTGTATGAATATTGTATTAATTCTTTGTAATTCGTCGTGTGACCTCTCTTGCCCCTGTTCCATTACCCTTCACACTCTTTCCTCCCTCCCTTCCCTCCCCCTTGTTCCTTCTTGCACCCGCCAAGTAGGTGCAAGAGAGAGCAAGCTGGACAATGGTCAGTGGCTTGCGGTAGTACCAGTACGCCGGTGCCAGCGCTGATCGAGCAGCAGGCAGACTGGCAGCAGCAGAAGTAATGTGACGAGTGGATTGCTGGCCCCTGGCTTCGCCTGTTCTTTAGCCATGTAGTCGTAGCAACAAAACACACACGGGCCTATTCGCATTGCTTCTGATCCAAACAGCGACGAAGCGGGGGTCAGTTGACCAAAGCCTCTCCGCCATAGGGCTCTAAAAAAACATGAAGGATATCGACTTCTGACGTCTGCCTGAACTGGGGAGGGGTGGGGAACCAGCACGCCTAACAATACCGCTGTACTAATCGTCATTCCCGCATACTTGTGGAATTGAATTGCTTGGCGAAAAGTTTTCGAATATATATCTGTTCTTTTGTGCTCTTTGACACGGCTGCTGTGCCCCCCAATATCACCGCGACCACAACACCTAAGACCTGTTTTTATAAGAGCCTCGCCTCTTCTCTTCAACTGTATGAATATAATTTCGGAGATTTCAAACCCTGTCCCCTGCGAGGAGGAATGAGCTGGATTTCCTATCTTTGCTCGTATTCTTCGGGTGCTTTGCAAAAATGTACCTGGATAATTTTCCAGCATGGATATCATAACGGTTAGTATGAAACTTTTGACGTGCGGACGCTTTTGTCTTTAAAAAATGTATCCATTCACTTCTTCTTTCATATATTTCAAGGTTTTGTTTGTATTGGAGGTGATTTTGTTTTTGTTTTTGTTTTCTTTTTGTTTTGCTTTTTTGTTTCATCATTTGCTCTTTTAGGTGCCGTTAGTTGGCTGGTGTTCTGGTGTGGTTTTCTCCTTTTTTCCTATCAAACATCTAGAATCCTTACCTCTTCTTCTTTTCTTTTTATGTTATAGCCTAGTATGACATCTCGTCTTCGGCAATAATATGACGTGACTGTGTGGCAAGTGCCGTAAAACCAGAACTAAAAATTATTTCGTTCGTTTACCTACTGATCCACAATAAAAAGCCAGGCTTGTTTTCTGTTTTGGTTACGTCTCTGTCATTATTGTCCTCTTGATCACTTTCATCATCATTAGCATCATCATAATCATTACCACAAGCTTCATCATCCATATCCTCAATATCTCCTTCATTATTCTAGAGTGTGTTTCTTTGTTTGTCGTTATCTATGTGGACTAGTGTGTGTTTCTTTGTTTGTCGTTATCTATGTGGACATAGGGCGGGAATGAGGTTGAAAGGTTAGGGCGCGGGTGGAGGAAGTAGCGATACTCTGAAAATGATGCATACGCGCAATTAATTGTTCCACTTGAACAACTTTATTTTTAGAGTAGCTATTGAATGTTCTATTTAGTTTGATTTTAATAAGAAGTTTGCGGCATATTATGGAACACAGATACGTCATGTACGTGAAAAAGAGCAGAGGTGTTATTAGAAGGTAGAATACAAAGTTTAAAAAAGGAGGAGAAATACAATGTAAAGGGAGAAAAAAAACCCTCCGGAACTACCGGCAACCACCTACGGATTTTCTGTTGTTTTGTTTCTCTTTATGCAATCGTAAGTTGTTGGTGCTGCAGCTGTGGCTGGTGTTGTACTTCTTACAACCGTGGTCACTACTGTTTTTGTTAGGGGGGGGGGGGTCGTTGTTGTTCTTGTTTTATTTTTGTTTTGTTTTGTTTTTGATGGTGGTGTTTTGGGTGGGGGGGGGGGGGGGGGTTCAATTAATGGTAATAACCAAAAATATGTTACTGCTACACTTTTTTCCTCCTCATAAATTTTCGTATTAATTTCTCTGACATTTTTTTTCAGCTAAGTGCCTGCCAACCTGAGCAATATTGCTCTCAGTCTCTAGCGGGCGATTTCGTCATTTGAATGAGCCGTAGGTACTGGATGGTATTATTTAATGATGAAGGTGGGCGGTACGAAAAGGAAAACTTCGTAAAGGTAGCAAATGTGGGTGTTGGCGTGAACAAAAGGTTGACCAGCGCTGACATGAACTACATAATATTAAACAATTATGGAACTGTTGGGTGAGCAAAAAGTGGTATTTTTTGTTTTAATATAGATCATAAAACTCTTCCAATACTGAAACGATTTGGCCAATGTTGGTCATTCTTAGAACCTATCAGAGTGTAATGCTGCTGCTTTTCAAATGTCCACGCTCCGAAATTGATTCTATCACCTATTTCATTTAGGGCCAACAACAAACTAAATTCAACCACCCTAGATTCGTATTGCAAGCAAATACTAGCACTATTTCCTAACTAAAAAAGTCAAGAAATTACTATAGTTTCTACTTATTTGGTAATATGAAAACACTCTCTCACACCTGCACATTTGATTGACTGCTCCTTTGCAGTGTTCCTGACATACTGAGGTCAACTCGCGGTGCTTAATGGGACTATAATTAATTTGTGTGTTGGAGGGGGGCGGGTAGAGTGGCTACAGTGGCTAGTCCCAGCAACTTAACTCTACGAGTGCACGGGGACAGGGATGAAAGGGAGACTGGTCAATACAATCGTGTTTTCTCTAGCAAATTGGCCACTACTTCACACTGGTTAGAATCCTGTTTAGAGAAAATGGGTCGGCTAATTGTGAATAAGAGAAAGGTCGGAGAATGGTTTACGCAGCGTGGTAGAATCTGTCTCATGAGAAGTGGTCTCTTTTTGTGTTTTGACTTAAGTTGTTGTTTCTGTTGTTCGTTTGCTCTTGTTGCTGCTACTGCTGTGGTTGTTATTGTTGTTGGTGGTGGTGGTGGAGCTGGTGGATGTGTTATTATTACTTATGTTGTTGTTGTTATAATTAATGTTGTTGTTGCTGTTCTTGCTTTTGTAGATAGCCTTATTTTTCTGCTTTCCCCACTTTTGCTTGTTTATGCCATCTTTATTTTGGCTGTTAGTAATTTTCAACGTCGGTGATGTTTATGTTGTTGTTAATATTGTGGATGGGTATATTATAAAGTATTGTTTTCATCGTGGTCGGTGAGCCCTGAAGTATGGTTAAGTCTTTCTACTTTTTTTCACAAACCATTGTTGTATGTGCTTCCCGGGGGAAAATTTTGGCGCTTTCGTGCAAACTCTGAAGTGTTGCCCAAATAGAACTTTTTTTTTTAGCATTTGATACCTTTGCTGTTTTCGTTATTGTCGTCATCGTAGTCGTTGTTGCTGCTGCTGCTACTGCTGCTGCTGCTGTTGTTGTTGTTGTTGTTGTTGTTGTTGCTGTTGTTGTTGTTTTTGCTGCTGCTGTTGTTGTTGTTGTCGCTGCTGTTGCCTGTGTTTTGGTGGTGCTTCTGTCTTTTCTGTTGCTGTAATCGTTTGTTTGTTTTTTTTGTAATTATTTTCTGGAAGGAAATTACAAGTCTTGAAAACTGGGAAGAGGCGGGGGTTTTGAGTAGGGCTGGGCAGGTACATGTACCGGTACCTAGTGCCGGTACTCACTGTACTACAACAGGTGGTGTCAGTACCGGCACCATCATCATCAATGCCTTCCACCCCTGGCAAGGTATAAGTCACATACAAGCTCCTCCCATTTATCTCTGTTCTAGGCCATCCTTCCAAGCTCGTTCCAAACTGAGCTTCATCTTTCTCAGGTCCCTTTCCACACTTCTCTTCCATGTTTTTCGTGGCCTACCCCTGCCTCGTGCTCAGTTACACCGGCACCAGGTCTCCAGTATCGGTATGGTGGAAGGTTCAGGCCGACACCAAGTGATTAGGACAGCGGGGGATGACGCCATTGAGACTAAAGCTCCAGTTACTGTGCAGTGTGTAGAAGCTGTGATATCAGATGCATTGCACAAAACACTAGCTGACCTTGATACAGAATATCACATTCAAAATCAACTACTACTAAAAAGAAAAATTAAATTGTGTTTGTTACTGGCTCAAAGCAGACAACTTTGCAAATTGATACGCTGATTTCAAAAATGAAAATTGAAATCAATATTTTATCTGCCATTATTGTTGTTTTACTCTCAGAAAATATTTTTTAAATCAATGTGTAGTGCTATGGAAACGATCATTTAACACACGAGACACGAGACGTGCAGAGCCTCTGACGTCACATATTCTCAGGTACTGACGGAACTCGGCACCCAGTACCGGTAAAGTACAGGAACTTAATTTCGCCGGTACCGTCCTGCACTAGTTTTGAAAGAGGGGAGGGTGGGGGTGTCTTCGTCTGTTTCTTCATTTTCCTATATTCTGAGACTCTGCTTTTGTACGTTTTGATTTCAAATGACGGTCAATTGAAGAGAGTGTAGATTTTCGTTTTGTTCAGTATATCTCAGTGTGTGAATTTGTATTTACTTGTTAGACCAAGACAGTGCTTGATGTTTCACGTATCTTTGATAAACTTGGCAGCAAGCCTATATATATATATATATAATTATATGTCTGTAAATTGAATATTTTAACACTGGGTTAGTGGTGTAGCAGTTAGACCCTTTACCTTCACACGCCGAAGATCCCAGTTTGATTCTCTTTTTTTCGGGGGGGGGGGGAGATTTTGTTGAGTATTGCTTTATTTCTACTCCGAATTTGAATCCCTCTCAGCGTAAAAACACCAACATGAAAAACATCTTTATTTGGTCGTTGAAAAACTGGCTAAGTCACAGTAATACTTCCTCAACTTTCCATATTCTAAACTTCTTTTTAAATGATGGATTTGTTTTGTTCATAACTTGATTTGATGTTACAGAAATTACAGTTATTGAATGATTTATGTATTAACTATCAGATTGATGTCATGGGGATATTCTACGGGTACTGTTGTTAGTCAACGGCTAATACCTTGCTTGCTTTCTTAAAAGACTTGTCATGTGTTTCACCTGACCCCCACCCCTCCCCCAACATCCTATTCAGTGTTTCACCTGACCCCCACCCCTCCCCCAACATCCTATTCAGTTTTTCACTTGACCACACCAATGTTGTTCCGATC
>NW_004797369.1:723349-725392 GCF_000002075.1 Aplysia californica
CTCTCTCTCTCTCTCTCTCTCTCTCTCTTTCTCTACTGTCAATCGATTTTTAGTCATGTTTGGAAAAAAAGAGAAAAGTTCCATGGTTTGTTTTTGTTGTTTCCATTTTGCTTGCTCGTGTATGCTGTTTTTTTCTTTGTTTTTTAAAATCACATCGAGTGCATGCACTCCCGTCTCCACGTAGTGGATGGTTGGATGGAGGGCGCCACTGGTATCTCCAACATTCTTTCTTTCGAATTGTTCTTAATGAATGTTTGTCTTGATTTTTAACAGTCACTAAATAACCATTATAGTGTCGATGTGCTTTTTTTGCTCAAACTCAAACTCTAACTGTTGGGTCTAAACGTAACTATCGATGTGTATTCTAATGTGTATAGGTTTGGCATTACACATTGTTTTCGTTCAGACGTGTTGCGTTCCAGCAATCATCAAGAAAGAGAACTCTTCGATGTGTCATTGATTTGTTTTCTGTTCTCAAGTCCTTTATAATATCAATAAATGGTTTAGTGAATAGAGAATGCAGGTTGTCAAACTAGGTGAAACAAAGGTGAAGACTGCAGCCTTAGAAGGAGCCGTCCGTCCCTCTTATATTTCTTTTAGTTGTTTTGTTTCTCAAAAGGACACGATGTTACGCCGATCTCAAAACACGGCGCCGTGGTGCGGCGGCCATCCATGACGTTATTGAATTCATGAAACTTACAAGACAGTGTTGTTTGCTTGGTATGGTGCGTCGTGACTGCTTTTGAAAATACGATCAGTTCACAGCTGGAGACCAATTTTTTTTTTAAAAACGAATACAAATTGGCTTGCTTTTTGTAGTTTTTTGTTTTTTTTGTTTTGTGTTGTTGTTTTCCGGGGGGGGGGGTGGAAGGGAGACAAAAAAGTTGGGTGGTAAGTATTCTGTTCGTAATACTCGTGTAAAGACACACGACCCTCGAACAACCAGCCAGTGTTGGGCTCAGAGGAACTGGCGTCATGATAGAAGTCACACCTCTTGGAGCTCCCGGAATTTCACCTGTTTTCTCACCCTAGCTCTCTTCAGCCTTTTTAACTAACTACCCAACTGACCAGACCACACTGTGACAAACAACAGGAATAAAAATGTTTAATGTTCTACAACAGAGGTTTTAATAGGTTGAAAAATGACGAAAAGATCCAGAGACGTTGCGGCACTAGGGGTTGTTACTGCATCGGATACACCGTCTTATTAAGGAAGCGCATTTCATGCTCGTCACATATGTTTTGTGCTTGGACAAAGGCTGTATCAGTGTGTCTTCATTCTCTCACAAGGTAATTTGTATTTAAATTAAATGTATTTTTGTTTGCTGAAAAAGTATCAAGCCCTCCCCCTCGACACAAAGTAAATCATTATAAAGTGACTGGCTTTATCGAACTGGCCCGTCGAAGCCAGCCCGGTTTGAGTGGGCTACAACATCCCGGATAGACAGACAGAGATACTCCGTTGGAAGAAAAAACAACAACTTTAAAAAGCTTCCTCCGCATGAGAATAGAACCCACGTCTTCAGCGTACCTCGGCGAAGAGCCTAACCATTGCACCGCAGACGCCGATGAATGTATACGAGACCAGCGACAGGGAAATGTTTGCAAAGAAAAGGGTTATGTGATGGACTGAACTTGTAAATGTGCAAAGGGAATTACCGTCAAACTACAGCCATATTTTTTTCTCTTTATATTTTGCTGGTGTGGCATTTAAAAGGGCACTGTGGCTTATGCGAAACAACGACAAAGTAAAAGAAAAAGATTTGTTTTTATCCCAAGCAGGTATGTAGGAACAAAAGATTTCCATATTTTTTTAAACTTCTAAACTAACCTCTCCTCAGAAAAACTATATTTTTGTTTAGCAGCAATAGTAGCAGTAGCAGTAGTAGTAGCAGCAGCAGCAACAGCGGTATTACTACTATTAGTATTACGGTAGTATTAGTATTAGTACATTCTTCTTCTTCTTCTTCTTCTTCTTCTTCTTCTTCTTCTTCTTCTTCTTCTTCTTCTTCTTCTTCTTCTTCTTCTTCTTCTTCTTCTTCT
>NW_004797369.1:726498-728693 GCF_000002075.1 Aplysia californica
CATTCCATTTTCTTTGATAGTGTGGATAGTTTGAGGGTTCCATAGATAGGTTCAAGTTCTGTTCCTTCCCTCTGCCGAGGGTGGTTGGCGGGTGCTCTGGTGTGGTTAGCTCCTTCTTTTCTTATAAAAGATATATCGTCTCTATCTCTCCTCTTTCTTTTTTGTTTGTTACTCTCTTGTAACAACTCTAATCTTCGGCACTTATATGACGTTATTGTGTTGCAAGTGCCGTAAAACTCTTACTAAACTAAACTTTCCGTCTATTGTTTCTGTCTGTCCTTTTTTTCCATGCACGAAAAGACTGTAATCCTGTCGATATGCTTCACGTTACTTACTTTGTGGTGTGAATTGGGTTTGTTTCATCCACAGTTTCTGGTGAATACAGTAATCCTATTTCCACTAAGCACTGAGTTATAGTTGTGAGCAAATTGTCTTTTAAGAGCCTGATACGTGTATCATGATTTTGAGGAGAAATTTTTTTACTAATCGAAAGCGCGTATTATGGGCTTCATTTCTGTATAAGTTTCACTGAGTTCCCCGCCTAGAAATCGCTATAAAAAGCAAATAACTATTTCAATTATCATAGCTGTTTGCTTCCAAATTAGCTCATCTTGAGATGTGCGGAATGGATTTCAATATTGTTACAACTTGGATGACGCAACAAGGATTACTTTGGAACCGAGGCCAATAATTCATAAATCTCGTATCATATGAAAAGCTTGTCGGGCTTGATCGTTTCCTGTGCGTTGATCATTCATACATATCTACATTAATCAGTTTTTTGCTCCTCCTGAAACATTCGCAAAAAAACTTGATACGTGAAAATGGCTCTTATAGGACGAAATGCTTTACAACACCGTATCAACACAATTTAAACCGTTTGGGAGGCAGGCTTCCTCGATTCTTCCAGACAGGGCCAACAAACTTCCGTCTTTATTTTTAGGCCAGAGTACGCAGTGGTTATAACACAATTTTAAAAGAAAAGCTAGTCCACATTTCTTTACGTTGCCCTGAATTCGGACTCATTTTTAACATGATTGCCCGGTGGTCACACATTTAAAAGAGGCATAAGTGATGAGGTTTAAGCAGAGAGTTTAGTTTAAGTTAACTAGATTGATGGGGTTTTTCTTTCGCTCGTGTCAACCGTGTGGTAGCACTCAGGATTAGAGGGCGAAAGCGGTGAGTGGGGAGGGTGGATGAGGGGGAGGGGTGCCTTCTGTGTATGTGCCCTCGAGGAGGAGCAATAAATCTTGTAACGCTGTCCCCAGCAGAGAGGAAAACACAAACTGGGCGGAATCACAGTTTGTATTGAAATCCGTGTATCCTAGGGCAGGAGGGCGAGGTTGAGTTTAGACGGTAAAAGGAGGGTGGGGTTGGGATCTAGAATGAGGGGGGGGGGAGGAGGGAGGAGGCCTTGGTGGGATGAGGTTTGAGAGGTGGGGGTTTCAACTGTGGAACTACAGTAAAAAGAAGTGCTTGTGATTCGAAACGACAGTCGTAAAAGAAAGAGTTCGAAGGAACGAATGTTTTACTTTCATTTAAACAGTGCGAATTTTATAATACGCCTCAACTCCCTGCCCCCTTCTCCAAACTCTCGCTTTTCAAAGGAAGCCATAAATCTACTCGCAAAAGGCAAAAACAAGATTATCGAAACTTATCGAAGTACAAGAAGACGTGTGTGTCCTTTAGGTTTTCAATTTACCTTTTTAAAAATATTTCCAACTGTCGTTTCCGTGTTGTTAGCTTCTTTTTTTCTTCTTAAAACTACGTTTGCTGCTTTTTGTATCATTATTAGTGTTATTTTTGTTGTTGTTGTTGTTGTTGTTGTTGTTGTTGTTGTTGTTGTTGCTGTTGTTGCTGCTGTTGAGCTTTTTTGTGCTGTTGTTTTGTCGTGTCCGTGTTTTTTTCTTTTTGTTTTTGTTGCTGTTTTTACTTTTGTTACTAGTGACATCATGCTTTGCCCCATTGATCGGGAAACAAAGTGCTACTTTCGGTGCCAAGGGCCCTGGACTTTCAGCTTTTATCCTACTTTATGACTATAGTTAAATAGTACAAATGAAACGTGTTCTGGGACCACTGCAGGCTTCTCTCAGAAGAGCTTAGTTGGGATCAGCTCTAAGCCCAGACAATAAAAGGTCGTGTTAACAGTTGATACGATAAGTGCCCGAGGCTATATGTGTGTGTGTGTGTGTGTG
>NW_004797369.1:731050-732625 GCF_000002075.1 Aplysia californica
AGAAAGAGAGAGAGAGAGAGAGAGAGAGAGAGAGAGAGAGAAAGAGAGAGAGAGAGAGAGAAACGGTGAGCTAGCTGGCGCATGTGGCTGTGTGTGTACGGAAAGGACGTACTGTCATTTTGTGCCCGTGCTAGGTTGCTGTATTCCTTCACGACATATTTAGAGCCTTGCATTCACTTATTCGCCGTGTGTCAACTATCTACTCGTGTTCTGTATAAGCACTCCATGTCGAATATTATATAGGTCCCACGGCTGTTGACATATTTTATTACACTCTTTACAATTTCCTGACAGATATTGGTTGAAGACTGTTTTGATCTAGAGTACTAAGAAAGAAAGTAAAAGAAGATTTGGATCCCTTTTCCTGAACGCCTATCGCTTTTCCCCAAACATTGCCTAATCTGCTACAGGGCGTCTGCCAGAATAGGATTGGGAAAAGACACGATCTGCCCATGTTGGAAAGGCAATTTTCGACCCAGTGCACTTGTCCCATTTTTTAAATCAGTTAAAGGGTTGTTTTTTCCTTGTGTTTGACGTTAAGGTAACCCAAGTGAGTTGGCACAGCTATTGGACGTCCTGATTGTGCTCATCAGGTTAAGAAAACTCCAAATAGGACACTCAATGTGACTTGCACTGCAAAGTTGGAAACGGTTGAATGAAGTTCCAAGCGTCTAATTGAATATCCAATCGTCTCAATGAGAGTCTAAAGCATTTCATGTCGTACATTCACATATTTTATGGAACGATATTTGTCGCATAGATATATTGCGGGCTAAGTGCTGTCTTGGACTAACACACCTTTCCAACTTCTGGGAATTTATATCAAAGCTGTCACAACTGTTGAAGATTCTGCCTGTTGGGCCCAACATCGTTACTGTTAATTCCTGTTTGATGTAGAATTTCAAATTTATTTTGTACTGACCCCAGTTCTTGCGACTGAAATTTAAAGCTTTCAATGGGATTTACGTCAAAGCTGAAAATTGCAGTAAGTAAAAGGCATAAATTAAACTGACGATAATCCGGTATTATGGGGTACGTAAACTTTGATATCCTCTCATATTTAACTTTGAACGAGGAATATTTGACATATAATGTGTGAGTCTGCTCTCAAAGATATTGTTATAAATGAAATAGAAACGGAAATAGTGGAGATTGCTTTGGCTATGAGTACTTGAGAATGTATTTCCAAGCAAGCAAACGTGCAATATCCACTCGACAAACAAAAGAACCGATCAAGCGTGCTAATATTTAGTTAGTGTGGACTTGTGAGCCAATTAAAACAGATCTTTACTATTCCTCTTTGGCATAGGAATCAGCTTGTGAGATAACTTTAATTTCTTGAAAGGTTGATTAGTTGGGGGAATAGTTGTTTGTCGATCACTAATCGTCGTCCTGCTGTTCTGATGTATTAGGTTCAACAGTTTTTATTTGTTTTCATTTTGTTAATCTGTGGTATTGGTTGTATGTGCTCGAAAATATTTTTTTGAAATTCAAATTATGTTTCCTTTGAAGCATAAAAAAGATACATAATGTGTGCATACTTTTTTGAAAGTAATGAAACAGTTTGTTTTACCC
>NW_004797369.1:732927-733875 GCF_000002075.1 Aplysia californica
CTCAAAACACAATTTTCTAAGCTGCTTAGCTTTTTTGTTTTATAGCACCTGTGTTAACAGCACCTGGACATGGATGGCTGGTGCCTCTACAAATAAACTAGCTGGGCTCCCGTTCAGTGAACGGATAGAGACAGAAGCGTGTTGATTGTTCCCAGGAGCAAGAAAAAGAATTTGACCAAGGAGTCTAGAAAAAGCGATGATGGGCATCAAACGAAAGGATTACAGTCGAATTTAGCACCAATTATAAAAAGAAAACCTGAGGCAAGATCTATACGGGTCGCAAACTTAAAATGGTGCTCAGTTTTGCGCGACAATGTGCGATAGTATTGAACGGAAGTAGGACTTGAAATAACAAAACTGCCGGATTTTCTAAAATTACAGAGACAGAAGCGTCGGTCTACAAAAGCGATCGGCGAAATAAAGAAATTTAGCTTTTCGCAGAAAAACTGTCTCAAAACTGGAAAGACGAAAGGAAGGTAAAGGAAATAAGGGGGCAGGCGTCTCTGTACTTTCAAAAGACGTTACGTGAGAAATCACAGTACCAAAACCTGGCCGAAAAGGCCCGCGTGCTCTTATTCAACCGGTCAGATCCCCAGAGTCGGGTCAGGTCAGGGAGTTTGACTTGCCATTGTTCTTTTCTTGCTGGGAATTCGGCTCGAACTAACTTCGACCTGAACGCGATATGGTCCCCTGGGGAAAATGACCATTATAATTATAGACCAATAAACAGCGTCCTCGTAATACCTGTGAAACATCTGTCATCCTCATCTTTCATTTTTTTTTCTTTGTATGATGGTAACACATGAAAGTTTCAGCATATGACTTATTTGCGTTGCAAGTGCAGTAAAACAATTACTAAGACTAAATAAAAAAGCTTCAAAAGTATTATTAATGCTAGTAGTAGTAGTAGTAGTAGTAGTAGTAGTAGTAGTAGTAGTAGTAGTAGTA
>NW_004797369.1:734079-735425 GCF_000002075.1 Aplysia californica
CTCGCCACTTCATCTCCTCCCTCCCCCTTCTCTACATTCGCCACTTTCCCCCTCATTTTCAGCTTGTCTCATATACAGCAGTGTCTCTATTGTTGATGTGAAACTATCCTCCTCCAAATTCCCAACCGAAATCTTGCTTGTTGGAGAATAGTTTACGACAGCCTCGGACTCAGTCAATTTTGAACAAGTAAAGCCAATGCTTTTGTTTTGGGTTGAATGAATGTCGTATGTTAAATTTATGTCTCTGAAGGAAAATCTTATCATCGCACCCGTGTATGAGGTATTGTGGTAAGGTGTTTTGTCGTCGCACTCAGCAGACCCAAGTTAAATTCCCGAGAGCGAAGACTTTTAATCAGATATCTTGCATTTTTTCTGCTGTGATGTTGTTGTGTCCCTCTCAGCCCGGGTTCGCTTTAACAGGCAGGGCTGAAGTCTGCTTTCTGTATGATCTGAATTGTGTCGATGGGGCGTTAAAACGTCTACTCTTTCCCCCTAAAATAACTCATCTTGATCACCCCCACCCATTCTTCTAGTCCAACAAAAAATCAGAAAGCGACGTATAAGTGCGCACCCCCCCCCCTCCCCAACCATTAATCATGCCTTCCATTCAATGACTTCGGTTGCCCGAAAGACGAAATGGACTCTGCGATCTGCCGTGGTGGTACTTTTCTATATTATCAGTGCTAAACTGATAACATTGATCCACTTCAGTAGTTATGATTCTTCCTAGCACTCACTGCGTATATGGGGGGGTCGTGTGGGTTGAACACTCCTTTCGGCGTTTAAAATAAAAGTCGTTTAAGAGTCGGACGCCTTAAATTAACGTCCGTCCCTGATATGACAAACCTCAGGTAAGTGGAAAGCCGAAGAAATTCCTCAAGCAGCCCTCAAGAACTCCATACTGGGGATTCGGACCAGGTTCTTCCGCATGATGGCCAGACATGCTAAACTGAGCAAACACAGCGCCCAAAATACCTTTTGTATCTGTCAAATTACTTGAACAAAGGAAATGAACAACACTAATTTGTTCTTACTGAAAGAAAACACAACATATTCAACATTGCAATGACAATACATTTAAAAAAAATTGTTTTGTGGCCGGTTGTTTTCATAAACAGATGTATTTGCCACGATTAATCTTTATGATTATCTCCTTCTAGGGTACCTCGCAATGATCGCTCAAAACACAATTTTCTAAGCTGCTTAGCTTTTTTGTTTTATAGCACCTGTGTTAACAGCACCTGGACATGGATGGCTGGTGCCTCTACAAATAAACTAGCTGGGCTCCCGTTCAGTGAACGGATAGAGACAGAAGCGTGTTGATTGTTCCCAGGAGCAAGAAAAAG
>NW_004797369.1:737933-739841 GCF_000002075.1 Aplysia californica
ACACACACACACAAATACACGCACACACATCAGTCCACGATGGTGTTGCTAAAATTGCACCTTGAGAGAGATTATCTAACTGAAAGGAAGGCATAGATTTCTCCCGAAAGAATGCATTTAACTTAAATCTATGTCTGATAAATTTCTGAAAATAATGTTAGGAATTGCATAAATGTAGTTCGCCCTATGCTAAGAGAAAACATGCTATTCTGAAGGCGATGATGTACATCAAGCTGCGTAGAGGGAAAGAGACCCATTGTTTATTTTCATATCTTTGTAAGAGGATGATGTAATAAGTGATATCAACGTACTGTTAGTAAAACTGAAGAGAGAGTAGGGTATGGGAAAGTAGCGTGTGAGAGAAGGGGAAATGGGAAGTGGGAGAGAGAGACGGGAGAGAGAGAAGGGGGGTGGGGAGAGAGAGACACACAGAGAGAGAGAGAAAGAGAGAGAGAGAGAGGGGGGGTTGTTGTTTTTTTGTTTTTTTTGGGGGGGTCCACTATTAGAATTGTATTATTTGTATCGCTGTAAAGCGCATATGGGCACTCTCTTTGTGGAATAAATTCGCAATTAAAATGTAATTTACTATGATTTTTCTTGTTATTCTTAATAAAAACAATGCTCATATAGTTTAACGCCTGTCAGCAAACGTGCACCTAGAAGTTTTATTACTATGATGTCAAAATACAGAGCGCACTTTCAACTCAGATTGATGTCATTCTGAATGAAGAGGAAACTTTTATAATAGTTCCTAGTACCGTGTGTGATTCGTGTTATTGAGCAGTAAACGGTTTGCTTTGTGTTCTAGTTTCGGGACTGTTGACATTCTCTCTGTAAGGATTACGACTGGTAGGGTTGTTTTTAAACAGCTGGAAAAAAAAAACAACGAAACAAAACAAAACAAAACCCAGCAAAGATCAGAGCTTCTAAGCAGCAAAGAGGCACCTAAACGACCTGGCTTATCGCAGTAGGTTTCGCCCTAGCGTGAAGCGGAACACTGCTGGGTCGTTCACTTGACAGGACACCCTCCGTCACACAGCCGTCTTGTGAAGCCTGATTATTTCTGTTGGCCCTTCTGATAGTCTTTACTCGATCAAAGAGCTATCAGCCAAGTTGGAAATTTAACTGGTCGCTGGAGTGATTCCTCGGTGGGGATCTTGCTGGGGGCTTTTGGGTGGGTTGAGAATGCCAGAGACCTGTATCGAGGGTGACACACCATTTTTCTATCAGTACAGTTCAAGATAAAGCTCAGTAATTTCCCCTGTCGTATTTGAACTGTTTGGAATGCTCAATGACCCGTTCAGCCTTGGCACTGTGGAACTAAATGGTTGTTCTTTGTGAACTCTAGTTGTGGCCACAGTGCTGAAAAATCCGAAAACAACGACATAAGGGTTCAGGAAAACAAAGAGTCTCCTGAGTCATAATGGTGTGCTAAAGGCTGCTTCGTATGACTATTCTCGTAAGAATTTGAATAAAATGACTTTGATGGCTTTTACAAATTACCAAACCTTGTTAGTATATCACACTTTTGTCCTGCTGTTTTTGTTTTTCTCGAAACGACCTCGGAATGATTTAGACCCTTCATTTTTCTAATCCCATCGATTTCCATCGGCGCCGTCTGCAACCGCCAGATCATTGACGTAACAGATCTTTGCACTCGCCTCAGTCAGTTCCAAAGTTTGCCAAAGTTTTCAAAGTTGCCCCGTTGTGTGGCTGGACGATAAAACTATTGACTCACAGAAGAGCTAACGTATGCCAGTTGGACTTACCTTGATAGACAAGTTGACTAAAACTTTGATAGCATGGAGTCCTCGGAGTGGTCTTCACTTTACAGAAAAGAGCTAGAGAAACAAAGCTAATGGGTAATCCCATAAACCGGAAAAGAGAGGGTGAGAGAGAGGAGGGGGG
>NW_004797369.1:740389-741520 GCF_000002075.1 Aplysia californica
GAGAGAAGAGAGAGAGAGAGAGAGAGAGAGAGATTATAATACGATGGTAAAGAGGTCATCCTGAGTCTGGAGTCGCTGTATCGAGAACACAGACACTAATATTCTTACAAGGAAGATGTAGACCTTATGTTCAGACTTTAGTGGTACTGCAACCTTGTCGGTCCATACATAACCAACTGCGTCCAAGTGGCATACTTTCGTGCGTGTGTATGTGTGTAGCTGGGGAAAAAACACAAAGTGAGCTTTGGGCTATTTGGCGAGAGCATACTCTCGGCCCACCTTGTGCACTTGCGCAAATCCTCTAATCGCATTTTCCGAGCTCCAAAGCCTCCCCTCGCCTAAAAACGATAATTGCGCCACAAGGCTGTGTACTTGTAGTCACTGGTGGTACGAAAAAACAAACCGAAATGTCGGACAGAAGTGCAACCTTAGTACTTTAATGTTATGTCTAAGCAGAATATTTATCCTGAGCTGTAACTGAGTAGTAAAACGAATATTATTTGAGCTACAAGATGGTGTACTTTTCTTTTCTTGTTTCTGCGAAGAGGTCATACCTTTTTCACGTACGTTTATTTATTTTTAAAGAAGATCTACTTTTTGGGAGGTTATCTTTTTATTTTACAGGGGCGAAGCTGTTGTTGTGGGAGGTAGGAGGGGGGGGGCGATATTTTTTTTTGAAAAGAGCGTTCTTTTTTGCATATTTTTTTAAAGATGGCGTTCTTTTTGGTGATACTCTTTTTTGTTCTTTTCTAAGATGGTGCACTTTTTTTCGTCTCAAAGTATATTTTTCCCCCTTATTTCTTTCCGAAAGAATTTGTCTGGAACTGGAACCGTGCTATGAACACCGAACCACACACCGTAGCACTCCCCTATTGTTGAGCTCTTGACACTTAGTCACTCTTCATACACTATTCCTCTTGCAAGCTATATATGTCCTTGAAAGACATGAACCCTTGAATCTATCGCTATTTTCTTTATTAAGAAAAGAAAATTCTCTGATCGCCGACAGGGAATGAAATTTCTGTTTTTGGATTTTTTTTCCTTTTCGCCTTTTTTTTAGGGGAGAGGTATTTTTTTTATGTGTGAGGTTTTTTTAATAGTTAGAAGAGAGAAATACAGAGAGGGGGGGGG
>NW_004797369.1:742213-743358 GCF_000002075.1 Aplysia californica
CTCTCTCTCTCTCTCTCTCTCTTTCTCTTTTTCTTTCTGTCTTTCTCTCTCTTTCTGTCTTTCTCTCTCTGTCTTTCTCTCTCTTTCTGTCTTTCTCTCTCTCTCTATCTCTGTCTCCCTCCTTTTCTCGATTGCTTTCTCTTTCTTTTTGTCTATCGATTTTGCTGTCTTTATTTTTCTCTTTCTCTCTTTCTGTCTCCCCCTCTCTGTCTCTGTCTCTATCTCTGTCTCTCTCTCTCTCTCTCACTCTCTCTCTCTCTCTCTCTCTCTCTCTCTTTCGGTGTGTGTGTGTGTGTGTGTGTGTGTGTGTGTGTGTGTGTGTGTGTGCGTGTATGCGTATCTCCCCTTGTAAATACATTGCGATTGTATGGGTGTCTTTGCTCTTTTTGCTTAATCTTTAAAAGACTGAAAACAAAACAAAGCAAAAAATGTTTGGGGGGGGGGGGTAGCTAAGGGTAATATTAGCCGGTCTGATTATTTTGTAAGAAGTGGCAATCCGAATCTGAAAGGCTTCAATAGCAACGCACGCTGAAAATTCAAGTCTGTTGGCGACGCAATCGGTGGTTGCTATTTAAAACATTGGTGGCAAAATCCTCTTTACAAATGGCGCTGTCTCATTTTGTTTGTTCCTTTCTGCTTTTGAGCTTTGAACTCTTTTCTTTTTTTATATACATTCTTTTTGTGGATGTGGGTGTTGGAAGGGGGGGGGGGTGCTGTTGTTCTTGTTTTTAGATTGGATCGATAACAATAACAACTCGTTTTTAGAAGCTAGTTCGAAATTAAATTTAGCAAATAAACTCGCAGTTTGAGGACGCCAATATAACAGAACGGTGACCTTTCAGGGCTGCGTCCAATAGAAACTTTACAGAACTGACCGCTGTGTCCGAGCAGGACCATTTGTGGTTGTAAAAACCCGCAATGGTACTGAGAATCTGGCTGTCTGCCAAAGACTACTGCACCAAAGCTGGATTCTTAATCAGCAAAGCCATGTTCGTGAACCTTTTTTCGTCATGCGTGCCTTTGGCTTTTATTGTGTGTTTGTTCTCCAGCAGATAAAGTTGATATTAGCTACAGTCAAGGCAAAGAGGTCAGTAGCAACAACTGATTTGAAACACACCTGATCGAGGTGGGCGGGAGGGGGGGGG
>NW_004797369.1:744461-745954 GCF_000002075.1 Aplysia californica
CTCTTTTTCCTTCTTTTTTCATATTTTGTCCTTAGCCTTAATAACGCGTATACATGCACGAAATCACACGTACACACAAACGCACACGCGCGCACATACACTCTCAAACACACACAAACAAACACACACATACACACACAAACACACACGCACACAAACACACACACACATAAACACACATGCACACACAATTGGCGGTTGAGCCATAGAAGTAATAAAACACCCCGCGCACACTCCCAAGCACCCCCCCCCCTAAAAAAAGATAAAAAGAAAACAAAACATAAAGGAAGACCGAAAAATAGGCGTGATCCAAGAAAACTCCACCAAAAAAAATCCCAGACACATTCCTACTAATATGTGCACTCACATGTACACGTACTTGGCTGAATTCACACAGACATAAGACACCACTTATCGCTCTTCTATTATCTATTTGTGGTGGCCAAATTTTGCTATTCAAAATGCTTTTTAATGGCAGCATCGATCGACATGCGGTTTTCGCCAAAAGATTCTTTAAAATATTCTCCAGAGCATGACGCCCTTGGTTTTTTCAGTTTTGAGACAGTTTTTCTGCAAAATGCTAAATTTCTTTATTTCGCCGATCGGTTTTGTAGGCCCTCGCTTCTGTCTCTGTAATTTTAGAAAATCTGGAAGTGATATTTCGCGAGGCGCATTTTGTTTTGAGGGTATAGATCTAGACTTTATAATTTTTGCATCTCTCAAGATTTATTGCCCCTTTCCAGTAGAGTGTAAATATAGTAGGCCAATGACTTTTAGTTGATATTAAAGCACAGATTATTCCTTTCATCGAAAGGGGGCCCAGCTAGTCTTTATTAGAGGGTAGACAAGTGACTTTGTTCTGAACTGTTTTCCCTTAATGGTGGGCAGTCTAAAAAAGAAATAGGGTTCTGAAAAAGAGTTCTTTGAAAAACACAACTGTGCTTTTCCTACTGTAACGAAAATTTGTGGAGAGCTTCTTCAGAAGGAGAAGTGAACAAACATGTTCTAGAGTTTTGCTGAAGTGGTGCACGTCGACAAGGCAGTACGTTCTTGTTGGGATAGGAAAAGAAAGACTGCCTCGATGAAACATAAGAGAGGTGGATAGTAAAGAAATAGGACCTGCCAGGGGCGTCTTCCAACCACCCACTTGATAAATATGTGCTCTTCACCTTAGACCAATTGTAGTGAAAATATGGAGCGGTTTTAATTCTTAGCCGTGGAATTGTGCGGGTGAAACGCCTCTTGCAACATTGTAAAGTTGTTAAGGAGACTTTTGTTCTGAATTAAAGTCCAACTCCGAAAGGAGTGTACCAAATGGGAACATTCATGTAAAGCGGATTCTCAAAAACACAACATCGGACCGAGCTGAGTCTCGAACGTCCGAACCCTCAATCTCACGATTAATCGAGTTCGGCAGCCTAATTTCAAGACAACCGGCACCGCCCTGTCCTTCTGTTCAAAGTGTTACAAAAAAAAACAACCAACAACAAAAA
>NW_004797369.1:746748-748783 GCF_000002075.1 Aplysia californica
AAGGAGAAAATGAAGAAGGAGAAAAAGAAGAAGAAGAGGAAGAGGAAGAGGAAGAAGAAGAAGAAGAAGAAGAAGAAGAAGAAGAAAAGAGAGGGAGAGAGAGAGAGAGGGTGGGAGGGGGGAGGGAGAGAGAATTACAAGTAAACCTGTCGAAACACCAAATATTATCATAATCGTATGACATCTAGAAATAGTTGACCGGAGGTCCTCCAGGTAGTAATGACGACCCCAAGACCGTGACAAATAAAGAAGACCGCGTGCTTGGTTGGTGAGTGCTCTGGTGTGGTTTTCTCCTTCTTTCCTATCAAAAACTCACCATCCTGTTCTCTCCTCCTTCTTTTTATGTTTGTTACTCGTTCGTAACACCTCTATCCTTCGGCACTTATATGACCTTATTGCGTTACGAGTGTCGTAAAGCTCTTATACTAAAACTATAACTAAAGGAGAAAACGACACAGATTCCACCCTGGATGCTCACTTCGACACCGATGATAACAAATCTGATCTAGATCTAAGTCTAGACACTTGAATCTTAGCAAGACAACTTTTTAAATTAGAGATATAATATATCGTTTTCCTCAGCGTTCTCTTTCACCTATCCCTTAGTATTTCTTACCATTGGGAGGAACAAGTCTCTTTTTCTGATTGAAACGTGTTAAAATCTGGACACTCGTAACGTCTCAAGACCACTTTTTGATTTGCAGTATATCAAGCGTCCACCTTCCCCTTTCACTTACGGTAGTCTGGCTGACCGCTGGGGGCGCAGCTCACTGTACAGCTCACTGTACAGCTCACTGTACAGCTCACTGTACAGTTTACAACCAGATTCTTCCACTCTTTGTGGAGCTCAGCTCTCCGTGTTATGTTTCAGTCATGGCCGTTGCACTATATGATGCTGTTTTCCCATCATTTCTTCTGGCAGCCTCTTGGTCTCCCTCTTTGTGCTTTTCCTTGAAGGATAGCACTGGCTTGCCCCGAGCGTTACGAAGGGGTACACTAAGTTAAGATCAAAGCGTTCGGCTGCTCCTACGTCAGATCACACTAGGAAGATTTCATCCAGTGAACTTACGTCTCTTTGTCTGACTAAAGCGTCTCCTTTATTCTTACTATTCTGCGTCAACCCATTTTCTCATTTATTGGTAATGTAATTGCATACATTGAGTTTATATTTGACAATACTTGATTATTTGACTCAATAACGTTTGGTCAGCAAGTATAATTCATCACATTATTTCCAACTGATGGACGACATTTGAGAGGGACAAAAATAGAGCCTCTTTGTATTACACTAACGAATTACTGAATGTTATTGCTCCTTCTTTCCTGTCTTTCCTGTCAAGCATCTGTCATCCTTCTCTATCCTCTTTCGTTTCTTTGTATGTACATGTTACTCTCTAACATGACCTCTAATCTCTGGCACTCATGCGACCTATGTATGTTGCACGTGCCGTAGAGCTCTTATTTAAACTAAAACCTGTTGTTAAAATTATGTCATTTTGAAAACGGCCAGAGCTCTTTGACTTGAGTTTTGAGAAATTTGAAAGAAACAAATATGTTGCAACAATCTGCTGGGGAGAAGTGTTTATGTGGGACATCCCAGCAGTTAAGAAGGTTGGTAAAAGTAAAGTTTAACCCTCCATTTGGAACTTACTCGACTTAGTACGCACCTCCCGGGGTGTGCTCAGAGACACTAAAATATATTTTAGTGTCTCTGGTGTGCTGTCTCTGTGGGGCTAAATTTGAGTCGCTGTGACGTCATACACAAAGCACACTTTTATCTGGAATAAAAGACAAAAGTAAGAAGAAGAATAAAATGATACAAATAATGAGTAATAATGATAAATCAGTAGTCATATTAAATCATCTGTCTGTGTGTTCTTGGTGTTGAAATATTATGATTTTTACTTGTTCATGTTCTCATACTTAATCCTCGTCTGATATGGAATATGATATGATAATCATCATGGTAACGCTCCCTCAAACACACACACACACACATACACACACAAACATACACACACACACATACACACAC
>NW_004797369.1:751027-753830 GCF_000002075.1 Aplysia californica
ATCTATCTATCTATCTATCTATCTATCTATCTATCTATCTATCTATCTATCTATCCATCCCTGTGTCAGCTGTACAAGTGTCGGTGTGTGTCTTTTTACAATTACCCCTCTCTATTTATCTATCCCTCTGCTTTGTAGCTCAACTTTCTGCTTATTCACCTATCGCTGAGTGTAGCTCAATGTTTATTTATATAATATTTTCTTACCTTCTCCAGATATATATGGATGCAAGGAGTTTAGCAAGGAACAGCTAATTATCAGAAGAGAGAACCTGTCACTGAACATCTTACAGACCGTTGGCAGATAACGAACTCTTCCAGGGAATGTGGTGCTGATCAGGAGAAATTTCCTCATGACTAAATTCGGCGAACTCTTGGGGCGAAACCCAGATTCTTCTCCCAGCGAGGAAAGGCCCATCCGACAGGTCCTGCTCATTGCTATTTTCTTTCTGCTCTGGCATTCAGAAAGAATCCATCGCCAGTGGCGTCGTTTCCTTGACAACTGCGGCTTGAGACTCAATAATTACCTGCGTCGCGACCCGATAGGGATCCTGTGGCGGTCACTGTCTCAAGCGGCCGTATCTGTGACCACGTCATTGATGCAACTCATCAGCAAACGACCAGTCCTCGTCTGCTGGCCACGGCAGCTTCAAAACTTCTTCTTGCTACACTGGTTGGTATTTGCGTTTTCCCGCACTCGCCACCTGCTCGTCGGCTGTATCTCACGAGTACAGGGCGCGAACTGGCAGTACTGCCTGGTGCAACTGGCAATGACTATAGTGTCGGCGCCTGCTGTCCGACGTCTAAAGCATGCCATGTCCGTAATTGCTCTCTTCGGGTTGATCAGGCTCGTCGGGATCATCCGAGGCGGGGTCACAGGAAACGACTTCAACGCGATAGAGCGTTATGGTCTGCTGGTCACCCTTTTCATCTATTTTCTTCAGTGCTTAGTGTTTGTGCCCTTGCCGTTTTTCATCTTCAACTTCCTAGGAGTTGTCCTCCTCAATGTCTTCACGACAAAGCCCAAACTGAAAAGCTGCCCTTCCTTGAGTCCTTTCCTGTGTTTCAGGGTGGTCACTCGAGGACTGTACCCGGACCTGGTCAACGAAAATGTTCGGCACAACATCAAGATCTGTAACAATATTGGTCTGCAGAAGTACGTGTTTGAGGTCGTGACAGACATCCCGATAAATTTGGAAAAACAGGCGCAGAGTCGAGAAGTTGTAGTTCCCACGGAGTATAAAACGTCATCAGGTTCCTTGTTCAAAGCTCGGGCACTGCAATACGCTCTCGAACCCGAGGTGGACAATCTCCAGGCGGGCGACTGGATCGTACATCTGGACGAAGAAACACTTCTCACTGAGGAGTCTGTCATTGGCATTATAAACTTTGCCGGGGCAGCAGATTACTCCTTCGGACAGGGTGTCATCACGTACGGCCACGGTCAAGTAGTCAACTGGATCACCACGCTTGCAGACTCCGTCAGAGTGGGTATCGACTATGGCTGCTTACGTTTCAGCCTCGGAGTGCTTCACAAGCCTATCTTCAGCTGGAAGGGTTCTTTCATCGTGGCCGACGCCGAGGCTGAAAAAGACATCTCGTTTGACCACGGTCCCGAAGCATCCATCGCAGAAGACTGCTTCTTCGCCTGCAAGGCCTTCAGTAAAGGCTACAGTTTTGGCATTGTGGAGGGAGAGATGCTGGAAAAGAGCACGTTTACTCTGTACGACTTCATTCACCAACGCCACCGCTGGATGCACGGCATTCTACTGACAGCTCTCAGTAAAAAGATTCCGTTGCGATATAAGGTCGGCCCCGTTCTCATGAGTCTCGCGGGCTGCACCATGCCTTTCAATATGCTTCTGTTTCCGATCAGCATGATTTGGCCCATGCCTCCTTCACCAGTGATGTATCATATATACACGTTCGTTGTTGGTATCATCATTTACCTGTTTGTTCTGGGTACCTTGCAAACATTTTCTATCAAGCAGCACGGCTTGATTAAATGTTGCCTTTTAGTGATTGCCACTGTGCTCTGTGGCATCATAGCCAGCGTGTTAGAGAACATTTCCTCACTTCGCGTCTACTGGATACCCAAATCCTCCACGAACGGATTCTATGTTGTCAACAAACAGGTCCAAAGCGAATGTATGAAAATTCTCTAGCATGCTCTTTGCCTACAGATGATAATAACTATTATTATATCAATGCATGCTTGTCAACACCGCGTGACGAATATGGTTCTACTTGCCCTAGACAAGCCAAACAGAAATAATTGCCATAAACGCAACTTGTGATTCGATACTGTCGCTATTATTTTAACTTATTGTGTCCGCTTTCAAAGGCTATGTATAATATATAAACACACACACACACACACACACACACACACACACACACACACACACACACACACACACACACACACACACATAGACACATGCATATTTGCTTACATTTTATAGATATTTCCAGTATTATTTTTCAGCCTCTCTTTATTATATTGATGACTGTTTTTATTCTTTTCCCATGATAAAACGTTGCCGCCTGTCCAATTGTGCTACAGCTGTGTATGGTAAACAACGGGGTGGCAGGAGATTAATCTGGGTCCTTTTTTTAAAATCTTTTATTGAGTCGCTGCTAGCTCGTCCTAGCGATATTTTTGTGTTTTTAGGGAAGTGTATTTTCCAATTACAGAAAGTGGTCGCTGTTTATTTGTTTCTTTTCAAATACTAAAAAACACTTTCAAAGAAACATTTGCCGTAAATCGAAATCGAATCAGTTTTGGTTTTTTTAGGGGGGGG
>NW_004797369.1:753992-758992 GCF_000002075.1 Aplysia californica
GTAATGACGTTAAACACTAGAATTCAGCAGCTTATAGCTGATTTGATAAATGATCCATGTAAACAATCAGGACATTAATTTATTTATTTACTTCACCTGTGACCATGTGATATGATGTAGTTTCTTGGGGTTTATTTTTAATTAATACTTTATCTCACAGTATTCCAGCTGTAGACTCGGGGATCAGAACAAATAATTGTAATTATAGTGATGACCATCTACATCAAGACATCAGCATTCTAGTCGCAGCGCAGCCATTGCTAGTGTTTTCAACATGTCCACTGTGATAAAAATCGTGATAATAATTATAATCATTATTATTATTATTATAGTATGCTGAGAAGGAGCGAGAGCAGTGAGTGAAGATTTGTGACACGTAATGAGAGCTCTAGGTGACCATGATGCATCCCATAGTTGGTACGCTTAAAGTAAAAGGGAAGTGTAAATGCCGGTTTGTTACGTGTAAATCAAAACCACGAAGTGTCTGTCATTAAAGCATTGATGACTGATTTTCCTTTTTTCTGGAGGGGGGGGGGAGGAGGCTTTCTTTTCTTTCTTTCCTTTTTTGTGCAAAGTATGTTTCTTTACATCGGGAAAATTCTTTCGGAGAAGAAAGGGTCACCTTTTTTCGCAGAAAAAGCACGTTAGCGATTTTTTTAAAATTTCAGTTACGACGTCGCTTACTCTTAGGAAGCGAAGTAAACAAAGTCAGTTCCAACCGATATGAGCTGTTATTTTGACAAAATTGACTCTTGTAGTTGGGTGTCAAAGCTTTCCATGTGCAGCACTTTGAGCACTGGGATAGCTTTTGTCTGGCCGTTTTTTCTCGGCAGATTCAAATTACATAAATTTAGCAGACGTTCCTTCGAACCCTAGAAACGGTTTAAAGGAGCAATATTGTTTCACTAATCAGTCATCAGTAAGCTAACTTTCTATTTTGAATTCACGATTTCTACGCTTCCTTTTCACGTTAATGTGTCCATGCAGAGTAGCCTAATGTTTGCTTTCAGTATTGTCACAGCGCTGCATGAGACTGTCGGCAGTGGACTGGTGTGTTGTACTTTTATGACGAGCCCGCCAAGAACTGGACAGCAATGTCTAGATGTATGAGCGAGTGCTTTGATAAGCCTTTTTCGTATTGTAATATATTTATATATATAAATAATTAAAATATTATATTTTAGGATATTATTTAATTTACATTTGCTTCTTAGGCTCCGGACGTCGGAACGTAATCAGAGTTGCCAAAAATATTGTTGATTATGGTCAACTCATACAAGTTACTTTTTCTCGTTATCACCGTATCATAAGTTGTGCTATTGGTGTGTTGGTGTTAAAAATAACGAAGTCAAATAATCCAGTTAAAGTGGTGAATTTTGGGGCTCAGTAATTTTTTTTTGAGAGTTGCCTTGCTTCAAACTTTGTTCCCGAATCATATTAATCGACAGCTTATCACGATTTCTTTCCCTTCCCTCATTTCCCTTGGAATCTGCGAGTTAGTGGGGGATCCAGTTGGGAACTCATTCTAGTCTTACTCTTAGACTTGAGTTATAATATTATTATTATCCTAGACCGAGCACTGTCATGGCCGACCCTCTTTGCTCAACACAAAAACTTCGCTGCGCTAATGCGACTATGAGCGCGCAAATGAAGGACAAAATACCACTTTCGCTATAGTCTAGTACATCCGCAACCTTTCCTTCCTTTCTCCTTGCCCTTCATTCACTTCCAGATAGAGTCAAATCGTGTGACCCTTGGCAAACCGGAATTGCGTCAGAGTGCATAGTCTCGGATATTATAATACAAGTCTGTGGTCTTGCCACGCCCGATGCTGTAGTTTTCATCGCCATTCTTTACTATTTCCTCACCGTACAACAGGCGCCTGTTGGCTCCGAGGGTCCTTATTACGTAGAACAAACAGGCCACTGGACCGACCCTCATGTGAGTCACTTACGAAGTAGCTTTCCTCCAAACTCTAACGCTTTTCCATATTATTCATACCTGCACATTAAATAATACATATTTATTTCGTTTTCGAACCAAGTCAAGAAAGAGAAATGGGAGAAATTGGATTTTTAACTTGTCTGCTTTAATGACTGGATGTGTAAGATATACGACCGTTGCAGCATTTTCAGAGCTTTTCTTTTTTCTTCAAAGATAATCTAGTTGATGCGAGACTTTAATTTTATTTTCACACTGCAACACTCAACTTGCCAACCCTCTTCCAAAACAACGGTGATTGTAATTTTGATTTGGCCGTATTGTATGTTACCTTGTTTCATTTTGCAAATGAATTGTGTTTCTTCCGAGAAGATTGTTATGTGCCAACAACATTGCAAGGCATGGTTCCCTTGGTCGGAATTTTATGTCATCTTTATTTTCCTCTCGGCCAAAAGCCTCGAGTCGTATGCAATCATACACTGAACAAACGACGGTCAGCACAAAGAAACAAGCTATTCCCTTATTCTGTTGTTACTTGTTTTTAGAGGGTTTTTTCTTACTTGTCTCGAAGGATGCTTCTTCTATGATATTGTTATGTGTGTTGTGTTGCCATCGTTATGTTTGTCATTTTTATTATTTTCATTATTATGTTTATTACAATCATTCATATCATTATCGTAATTACCATTATTATTATTATTTTTATTATTATTGTTATGATTATAATTATGATGATGATGATGATGATTATTATTATTAGTTTTGTTATTGTGTTGTTGTTGTTGTTGTTGTTGAGGATGACGATGACGATGATTCTGATGATGATGATGATGATGATGCTGATGATGATGATGATGATGATGATGATGGTGATGATGATGATGATGATGATGATGATGATGAATCTATAGATTTAAAACTATTGTTTAGTAAAATTGTTGACAAATTTGTTTTGCTATTTTTGTTTTTGGTCAGTATTGCAGGTAACATTGCAAGCTGTTTTTGGTTTTTTTTAAATCTCTTTCGAACTCAAGCAGCTCGCTCTGCTTAAAAAAAGCATTCAGTTTGTACATGCCGATTTGAACGCAGCTTATCAACAAAGGTAGAAGTTTGGATAAGTAAGGTTTTGGGATGGTTTTTCCCCCCTTATTTCTTAATTCGATATTGTGTTTACTTTTCACTAAATACAGTGGCGTTGTAGGGCCAGAGCGCCGAACAATGCTAGTTCAAGATAGGCAGACAGTGCAGTTTTTGTTGTTGTTTTTTTTGTTTTGTTTAATTTAATTTATTCGTTTGTTTTGTTTTGTTTTATTTATTTGTTTTGTTTTGTTTTTAGTTTTAGAAAAAAAAGTTGCTGTATTTTAATGACTGGCTAAGAGAAAAAGGCAATGCTTCTTAAAGTAGGTTTTGTTTCAAAATCCATTTAACCCCCCTACTCCTCGCAGTGATAAATTGGAGATTGCTGTTGACACATTTCAGCTAGGAAATCTCTACCAACGGTGTTGTTACCATGGCAACCATAATGTAATTGTCAGACGACCGAAACTTTGTCGGGAGCGCAAAGCTAAAAACAAAAATATAAGAACTTTATGGAAAGCCAAATGTCCGCTATTTGACAAATTTCATAGGATTTGATAAATTGGTCGAGTAGCTGAAAATTTCCTTGTTCAACATGTCTACGGTTTTATAAGTTGTGATATCAGTGCTCCTTAGTACATTAGGTAGGCTCTCTAGTGAATCAATATCTAGATGCGTGTACCCTGGAAACTCTCCCATGGTGCAAAAATGTCTTCGGTACTATAAACAGAGGCCTATTCAAAAGTACCGTATCCTAGATAGGCTCACAGGTTAACCAATTTGCCATGGGGCAACATGTCTGTTATAAGCGGAGCACAAAGAGAACGCTTGCTCGCGATAAAAGCGAGTGCGTTGGGACACGCGCGTGAAATGTTACTTAAATGTTGCTTGTTGCGCACAAAAAGCACGCTCGCTTTATGGCGCCTGAGATTTCAAGTGTTTAAAAAACCTGCAATTTAGAACAAGAGAAGGAAAGACCACGCAAACTGCAATGTTGTGAATCGTGTTTGGAAAGATATTAGCGAAGAACTGGAACATGATGGTCTCTTGGCTCATTCTCAGGTAGGACTGAAAACGAGAAGGGCTTCTTTTAAGTAAAGGAAACAAGTGATGATATTCACCTTCCACTCGCCTCCTTTTATTTATCTCATGAACCCCCATTCTTTGGAGTTTTCCTAGGATACTTTTCGGCAAAACACTGTCTAGCAACAACAGTTCGTCTTCACCCGAATCAGCCACGGCGCCAAATGCCTTTCTGACCAGTCGCAAGCGCGATTTGCAATCTTTCTCTGTGTACACCTCAACGACAAGCAAGCGCTTTCCTCACAAGCGCTCGCTTTTATCGCGAGCAAGCGTTCTCTTTGTGCGTACCTATAGGCTAATATGTTGTGCGCGTGTCCTTAAGTTCCTTCGGTAGGCCCCTTGGCAAGATAATATTTTCCCGCGTGTGTCCTGAAAGCTCTTCCATGTGAGTAATTCATGGAGTGTGGAGTGTCTTTGGGTTTATAAGCTGTGACGTAAGTTGTCAGGCGTCTAGCTATGGTACGGTTCTTGACTGCGGAATTCAAGTAAGAGTTTCGCTATTTGCCAACTTGTTTTTGTTTTGGGGATTTTTTGTTTGGTTTGTGTTATTTTTTTCTCCTCCAGTGGGTTGGCCTGTCGGATAACGCAATGGGGAACTGGCGTCGACTGAGTAGTTTCATTCGCTTCTTTGTTGATGTTTTTTTTTAATTCTTGTTATTTATTGTTAAGTATTTGTTAAACATTTTCTCGCATGATTAGAATCTGTATAGACCTTATTCCATAAAGTGATATTCATGCATTACGTACAAATGCAAAATTGCTTATTCTGTTATCGTCATTGTTTACATGTGATATTATTTTTAGAACAGAACATAACACATATTATGGTTTTCCCTGCACGTTTTGTAGTAATGACGTATCTTTTAGTCAAGATACTGAGTACAGCAGGACATCTCAAA
>NW_004797369.1:763992-766954 GCF_000002075.1 Aplysia californica
TATATATATACACACAACAATGTAAGTATACATTTGTACTATTGTTTGTATGCAGAGACTGAGAGAGGTGAGCTGAACGTGTACATTGGAAAGAACCTGCAAGGGTACGGTGCTTCTTTTCTTTTTCTTTCACAACCGTTTTCTACAGAACGTCTCTCGGCGAAGTATCGGAAGAAATAAAGAATAGAATAATAACTGATATGTTGTGTTTGAATTACGTCTAAAGAAATATTTCATGATAAATTGATATCTTTGTACTTGTAGATCATGGGTGAGGATTGTATTTTATCACAAGCCGAGGAAGTTCGATTGATAAAAGAGGGTCTAAAATAGCTTACGTATGAAACATGATATTATTTTGATTATTGTAAGGAGAACAATATGTGATTGTATGTTCTCCTTGCTTCTTTTATGATGTACGGTATGTGAATCGTCAGGGCCATGAGAGAGAGAGAGAAAGAGAGAGAGACAGACAGACAGACACACACACACACACACAGACAGCCAGACCGACCGACAGACAGACAGACAGACAGACAGACAGACAGACAGAGACAGAGACAGAGAAAGGGAGGATGAGACAAGAGAGAGAGAGAGAGAGAGAGAGAGAGAGAGAGAGAGAGAGAGAGAGAGAGAGAGAGAGAAAAGAGTGGGTGGGTAGACTGACTGGCCGACAAACAGGGAAAGGGACCGACAGAAAGACAGACAGATAGACAGACACACAGACACACAAACACACAGACAGACAGATCAAACTATTTGACCGATGAACAAATCATAGTATACAAAGTAACAGGTAGACTGGACAGACTCACGAACGAAAGAATAGTCAAAATATGCGTGAAAGCACGCGCTCTTACTCCTGTCCTCGACTGGGTCAGGATAGAATGTGAAAAACAATTCGTTTCAGTGGGTTTTGAACTTTGTACCATTCGGTGTGGCCAATATTTATATTTTTATTTTTCATCGATTCTGTTAGTCCCTTTATTTTTATCACGAGTAAACAGCCTGCCCATATTATGCTTCTCAAATGAAATGCATTCCTTTTGTATTTGTTTTACCAGATTAGTATGCCGCTTTGTATATTTTTAAGTTACTTTAAAAAGTTTGTCTGATTAACACCTTACCTTGATTTATTCATGAAAATAATAAATCAGGCGAAACAATAATACAGCATGTGAATGTATTTCTGTCAAGTCTTTCGTGGTTTTATTCATCTGCTTTTTTCACAAACGTTCACATAAACTCGCGCAAAAAAAGGCATGTAACAAAAATTCAAAGAAAGACAACTGAAAAACAGTGTAACCGAATTCATTCTTTTTTTTTTTAAAGATGCTTTCGAGTCTCTAGATTAAGTGTGTACAATCTCAGATTTCAACAGCAACGAGAAGTTCATGTAAAATTAGTTTAAATTACACAGGTCGGATTTAAAAAGTCTGAACAGTCATAGAACTTGATGAACATTGTCAATAGTGGGTGTAGCCACCCTGTTTGATCAAACACTCGGTAAAGCGTCAACGTATGGACAGGACACGCCTTTGGAGAACTTGTTACGCTATGTTCTGCCACTCCTGGACGAGGTAGCCCTAGAGTTGTTGAAGGTTTTTTGCAGGAGGGTGGTTGTCCCCAATCCGCCGGTCAGTGTGATCCCAAATGTTCTCTATTGGGTTCAAATCCGGACTACAAGCTGACCAGTACATGCTGCAAGATGTCCCTCACGATGCGTGCGGGGTGTGGCGAGGCGTTGTCGTCCTGCAGAACAGCCTGGGGTTCAATCTGTTACAGGAGAAGAACAGCAAAGGGAGCCAGGATTTCGCCCCTGTATCTGCCCTGTATATGGTGCAAAGGGGGGGGGGGTCCTGTGATGTGCTGACAAGCCTCCCCACACCAGAACGGACCCTCCACCGTAGGGCGCCATCTGTTGGATTCAGTTAGGGTGAAACCGCTCTCCTCAGCGCCCCCAGACGTGGGCTCACCTGTCTGGGTGCAGCAGGTTGAATCTGGATTCATCCGGGAAGACTACCTGAATACACTAATGTCGTGTCCACTGTGAATGGCAAGCAGACCACGCCCAAGGAGCTGCTTTGTGGGATGGCGTGTGCCTTGGACTGGCATGGCAGGGACACAAGAAGCGAACCTGGGCCTACGGAGACAGTTCCTCGCCGTCTCCTCGCTCACGTCGATATTGGCTGTTACCCGTAGTTGGCCCCTGATGCGGTTTGCAGTGGTGGTTCGTGACGTCACGGCCTGTCTGACGATGAACCGGTCGAATCTGTCGTTGGTCAAATGGTGCCGCCCTGGTCGAAGAGCCATCTTGGAGCCAGGAAAGGGCTCGTCCTCTGTCGACATCAGGCAGCGAGCGTCGTTGGACCATCGTGTTGTAATGAAACACGACTGAAAAATGCTGGCTTATAAAGGGTTGTAAGTGAGCGATATTCACAGCCAAGACATCTGTTTAGCACGTGCCAAGCTCAATAATTTTAGCCAACAGTCCCTATCCCAATGTTGCTGAATCAGAGAAATTTAGCCCTTTTTTCATGCTTTTCGGTTGTGTTTCGGCTTGCTCTGCGTCGTCACTGAGAAGCTCGTGTGGGTAAATTTGCTGTACAGGCAAACTGTGTCTAGTCCTCAGTGCGTGTGCCAAGTTTGGTTGACTGAGCTTAACAGATTTGCTAGGTATTGAGGGTTAGATTTCACATGACAGGTGAAAAACAAGTTGTTCCTTAACTTTTTTGTGCGGGTTTAGTTAAAAGAAGTCTGTTTACAAGGCAATTGTGTGTTTTGTTTGTTTGTTTACTATATTTTGTTTTCTTTTTATTTGGTTTTGATTTGTTGTTCTTGTTGTTTTTGGTCATTTAGACACTGCTGAGTTGGTCGCGGGACTATAGATTATATTAGTGGGGTCTGCTTGATCGGATCTAACAGAAAGTCTCACAGGCCATTATTATTATTATTATTATTA
>NW_004797369.1:767126-769765 GCF_000002075.1 Aplysia californica
TATTATTATTGGGCTTGCTTTAGTTTTTATTATTTATTCTTTTCAAACTTAACTTACAAGTAAAAACTGCATGATAAGCAAACATGCAAATAACTTTAAAAGCCTCAGCAACATTGAGGCGACGACTGAGCCCTAGAGAGGCGTCCGACCGAGAGATAAACCCCAAGATTTTTTTTTTTTAATTGAATGTTATACGGGGTGCCCACTACGCTGGGATCGGGCCGATCGCCCGACTCGATCGCCTCAAAAACAAACGTGTTTGTTTTCAGTTTCAGGCGATCGGCCCGATCCAGCCTTAGTGGGCACCCCGTCTTATAATTCAGAATTCGTCTTGGGACATAGTACCAAGTGCACACAGCTAATAATAATTTGATTCCTTTGAATCAGTTGGGGTCAGCCAGATTTTTCTCCACAGAGGAACAATTAAAAAACAACCATTTTGGCACAAAGCGACCGTTTCGGCTCGAAACATTGAAATGAAAATGTAGTTATATTTTGTAAGTCACTTTCGAATTCAGTTGAGCTCGGTCATATTTATTTACCAAAATGGGGTAGTTTTCGTTGTTCCATGGAGGAAATAAATCCAAAAGAGTGTTCTAGTTTAGGTCAATGATTGTTAAGAATTGGAAACATGCACTTTTCCTTCCGTGGCTTGGCAGAGGCAAAACCAATGGGAAAAGGGGAACAGAGAGTTTACAGATCGGGAGGCATAATGAAACTGATGGTGCGATTGAAACTTTTACACCCCTATCGACACAATTTAGATCACTAATTAGTTAAGAAAAGGCTGCTCCGACCCTTCCTGTCGGTGTTTCTCCGGGCTGAGGGCAATACAGCATCCAAGTAGTCGGGTAGGGACAAGATGCAATAGTTATATAGATAGATAGATAGATAGATAGATAGATAGATAGATAGATAGATAGATAGATAGAACGGTTGATGGTAAAGGGGCAAAACAGTGCAAGCCTTGTAATCCGTATTACTCCCTCTCATTGCAATTGACAAGAAAATTTCGAGCATTCTTTAGGCCTAAACGTTAAAAATGTCTCTGAAAGTGGCCTTTGAAATGAGAAAAATAAAAATAAAAAGCGCAGAAAGTGGCCTTTGAAATGAGAAAAATAAAAATAAAAAGCGCAGAAACGATTATGAGCGGTCTGTAGAACAAGACAGATCCCAGTCAGAGATGAGGTAGGAAGAAGGCGGTGACGATGGATTGGACATACTCTCAGGAAGTCAGGCAGCTGCATAACAAAGAAAGTTTTGGATTGGAACCCATAGGGCAAGAGATCAAGGGGAAGACCTCGTGGAACTTGGAGAAGAATCACAGAAATCGATGCACAGAAAAGTGGGAAGACATGGAATAACATCAAGAGGCTAGCCCAGGATAGAGAAAAGTGGAGGGTATTTGTCCGTGGCCTATACCCTGATGCAGGGTGAGAAAGGCAATGATGAAGATGATGACTCTTTTTTTTACCTTAACTTGGCTCTGAAAGAATCTACGTAGTGTTGAAAAGGACTTGAAAATCAATTAATTTAATTCAGCTCCTCTAATTTGTAAACCCAACGTGACGCTATCTCAAGAGACGTTTACAATGTCAAGACTACCCTGATCTGGTTTGTAAGATATGTTCTTTATAACACAGGTAGGGTACTTGACTATCGTATCTGCAATCACGAATAATAGTTTCAGAACAGTTATTGGTATTTGTACAGTTTTTCGAATATTGATTTTGCGGTCTTGCCTCTGAGCCTACTTCGTGTAGACATTGGCCTAGGTGTACAAACTATGCGAAGCCTTCTCTCGATAATTTTTTTTTCAACTATTTTTTTAAAAATTGTTAACACTCTACTTGAAATTGGACCTATCAGACTGAAAAGTACATCACTTTAAAACTTCGTGTGAAGGTTTTGCCTAATTTTACATGCGTGGCAGTGTCTGATTTCGTGAGCAGTGACGTCATTTCAAAGCATAACTTGAAGGTAATATTATTATACGTGTAGTATTTCGTTTTTTGCCTCTGTATTTTTTTTTCTTTTTGGAAAGTGTGTGTATGGGGGGGGGGGGGGGGGGGGGGGGTCGAAAGGCTGTAGTGGCCTTGAACAAACTGAGCTACTGTGACATAGCCTTAACATTACATACCAGTTTAGTTTAAAGTTCTAGTTTTAGTCAGAGTTTGCGGCACTCGAGGCACCAAAAAATAATAAATAGGCCATACCATTCTCGAAGATAAGACGTACCGGTAATATATTGTACAAGAGAGTAACATTTAGAAAAAAGAAAGAAGGATATATGTTTAATAGGAAAGAAGGAGCAAACCACACAGGACCACCCGCCAACCGCCCACATTACATTCCAGACGAAATCAAAGTAGAAAGAAATGTAAGAGAAATAATCATTAACGTTAAACACCAGGCCTATTCATTTTTTCAGGTTCTTTAAAAGAAACCTTCTTTACATTACTCTAGTGACAAAGAGTCAAGATAATATGAAGACTGGGTTTCTTTTTAGTTTATTAAAAACCCGTAAATTCTGGCATAACACACAAACACACACTCACACACACACACACACACACACACACACACACACACACAAACACACACACACACACAAACACACACAAACACACATATATATA
>NW_004797369.1:769865-771644 GCF_000002075.1 Aplysia californica
TGTGTTCACCTCACAGGTCTGTCCCCGTCGTTTTATGAAAAAAAAATCTGAAATTATGCAAACTGGGCCCAAAAAATGTAAAATTATGCGACTCTATTACTTTTAACCAAGAATGAAAAAAGGAAATAATCAGAAATTATGTAAAAGATTATCAAATTTTGCTAAATTATGCGGGGTGCATAAAACCACGGGGACAGACAGGTGGCACGAAGCTGATCTTCAGCTTCAGCGAGCACTAGTAATAGAACGTCAACTTACCACGCATTACGTTCTAAGAAGAGTCGACAATGCTATGGCTCTAGACCAACGTCTTCTGAATAAGGCCAAACTATTGCATACTGGGACATATTCTCTATACTTTTTGTATAACACTGTGGCAGGGCTTTGCTTAGGGTAGACCTAAAGCTATCAAAAGGAAAGTGTTGATTTCCGAGTCCAACCAATTGCCTGAACACTGATTTTGAGGAAAGCGAAAAGAATAAATGAATAATTTTTTATTTTTTTAAAATTATCTATCCAAATTGCTCTAAATTTTACGGAGAATACTACTACTACTCTTACATATATTATAGTACCACCAATAATAATTGCAATTACAGCTGTGTGTATATACTCATTTCCAAAAGAAACTTGACATAAAGAAGAGTGTTAAATAAGAAATAAACCTTTGCGGACACAGGGGCAAAATTTTACTTCTAAAAAGAAAAAGCATTTCTGAATTTGAAAACCTGTATTTTAATGCACATAGTACACACCTGGTGCTTCAAGCCCCACCTAAGTGATAGGGTCCAAATTAAGAAAATCAGAAAATGTGCATTTTTCCAACAAGAAACTTTACAATGACATAGTCAACCTAAATTATTGTTTTCGAAACGAATGATACCAAAGCAAACTGGCACTGGTCAAATCAAAACCATTTCAGGTAATGTCTGAAAGTTTGGCAGCATTAATATCGAGTGTGACCACCACCTGCAGCAGTGACGGCGCGGCATCTGCGCCTCATACAGTTGACGATGTTGGAAATTTGATGTTGTGGGATAGCGTTCCAAGCGTTGGTTAGGCTTTGAATCTACTGAGCGTTGTTCTGAGGAGCGGGATTCATCCCTTGGATTTGATGCCCAAGAATATCAGACACATATTCTATCGGGTTCATGTCGGGTGATACTGCTTGCCAGGGATGGATGAAACCGAATTACTGTTGTGTTGTGCGAGGTAAGCTTGTGTCACCCTGGCACCATGGGCTCGAGCGTTGTCCTGATGTAAGGTGTAGCCTCGATGGTTCAGCACAAACAGTGCCACATGAGGCTGCAAGATGGTGGCTACGTAGTTGGCGCCCTTCTATGCTGTCGGAGCATGTACCAGTGCCGTCCTGTGATCTGTTGTGATTCCGCCCCAGACCATCACCTGCCCATATCTCCGGTTAGGGATTTCATGTACACACTAGTCAGCAAACCTTTCATTTCGAGGGCGATATACCCGCATTCGACCATAGTATCAACCTTGGACAAATCTAGACTCATCCGTGAAAAGGACAGGAGACGAATAACTGTCTGTGTGCTCACTGGTTGCTGTTGCGGGAGGGTTCTGGCTGTATGCTAAGCAGACTGGAACCTGTCCCTCAGCTGGGTGGTGCATTTGCCGATCCTGTGCCGAGGTGGTTACCCGCGGCCCTCTTGATCTTGGCCGGTCTCGTACTTTCTGTGTTCATGTACCTGGACTGCAGACTGTAGATGGTTTCCCTTCTAGAGTTTAAAATGCTCTCCAATTTTTGCCAGAATA
>NW_004797369.1:771744-775230 GCF_000002075.1 Aplysia californica
AGGGTGGGGGTTACTATTACGCAAGTCAAATAGAACGTCTCCGCCCTGGGACGATGTTTGGCCGGGCCATCCATACGGTGGGCGTGGTCTCCGCGCTCGCACTATAGATGTCCCGAGTATATCTGTTTGTGGCTGATGCACGGGCGCAGCAAGCGGAGAGAGGGGTCGCTCTCTCAGGCGATCTGTATGCACCTCTATCTGGGCGCGGCGTCTGTGGATACATCTACCTATAGCTGTATAACATAGGTAGATTTATATAGATGTATCTCCCGCCATAGATGTGTATACACACACACACACACACACACAACACACTTCGCACATACTCGCAGTATATTGGCACATATATATATATATATATATATATATATATATATAGATAGATAGATAGATAGATAGATAGATAGATATATAGAGAGAGAGAGAGAGAGAGAGAGAGAGAGAGACTATGTAGTGCGCGTATGCGTGTGTGTGTGTGTGTGTGTGTGTGTGTGTGTGTGTGTGTGTGTGTGTGTGTGTGTGTGTGTGTGTGTGTGTGTGTGTGTGTTCACCTCACAGGTCTGTCCCCGTCGTTTTATGAAAAAAAAATCTGAAATTATGCAAACTGGGCCCAAAAAATGTAAAATTATGCGACTCTATTACTTTTAACCAAGAATGAAAAAAGGAAATAATCAGAAATTATGTAAAAGATTATCAAATTTTGCTAAATTATGCGGGGTGCATAAAACCACGGGGACAGACAGGTGGCACGAAGCTGATCTTCAGCTTCAGCGAGCACTAGTAATAGAACGTCAACTTACCACGCATTACGTTCTAAGAAGAGTCGACAATGCTATGGCTCTAGACCAACGTCTTCTGAATAAGGCCAAACTATTGCATACTGGGACATATTCTCTATACTTTTTGTATAACACTGTGGCAGGGCTTTGCTTAGGGTAGACCTAATGCTATCAAAAGGAAAGTGTTGATTTCCGAGTCCAACCAATTGCCTGAACACTGATTTTGAGGAAAGCGAAAAGAATAAATGAATAATTTTTTATTTTTTTAAAATTATCTATCCAAATTGCTCTAAATTTTACGGAGAATACTACTACTACTCTTACATATATTATAGTACCACCAATAATAATTGCAATTACAGCTGTGAGTAAGAGGGTGGTTGACAGGTGGAGCGGTGTGTTTGTTCCTTAATCTTTCCTATCAAACAACAATCGTCATTATCTCGCCTCCTTTTTTATGTATGTTATTCTCCAGCAACACCTCTAATTTGAGGCATTTATTTGACCTAATTGTGTCGCAAGTCTTACTAAAACTAAACAAAAGATTGTGAATAACATAGATCTAATTAGTGACAAAGAACAAAAAACAACTGAAAAAAAAAGACAAACAGCAAAGACAACAACAACCGAGTTTGACCGTATTTGGTGGATAGATGTTATGGGTCGTGCACTAGACGATAGGTCGTGCACCAACGAAAGGCTTACACTTCGTGATGGAGACAAAGACTATAATAAAACTTTTCTGGGCTTGTGACGAAGCAATTTTCATACGAATAACACTTCTGATCCATTGAAATGCTAAGAAAAAAATTCTCTTCTTCTGCTTTTCTTTCTTCTCCAAAGTCATTAACCTTTTCTTTCACTCACGTTCTCTCTCTCTCTCTCCCCCTCTCTCTCTTTCTCTCTCTCTGTGTGTGTGTGTGTGTGTGTGTGTGCGTGTGTTTGTGTGTCTCGATCTCTCTCTCTCTCTCTCTCTCTCTCTCTCTCTCTCTCTCTCTCTCTCTCGCTGTGTCTCTGTGAGTGTGTGTGTGTGTGTGTGTGTGTGTGTGTGTGTGTGTGTATCTCTCTCTCTTTCTTTCTCTCTCTGGGTCTCTTTCTCTCTCTTTCTCTCTCGCTCTCTCTCTCTCTCTCTCTCTCTCTCTCTCTCTCTCTCTCTCTCTGTGTGTGTGTGTGTGTGTGTGTGTGTGTGTGTGTGTGTGTGTGTGTGTCTGTCTCTGTCTGTCTCTGTCTCTCTCTCTCTGTGTCTCTCTCTCTCCCCCTCTCTCTCTCTCTCTCTAGGCTATAATATAGTATATCTAATATATGTGTGGCATCGTGGTGAAATAAGGCGCTTGTCAAAATAATGAAATGGAAGAAGAGGCATTTTTTCTGCTCGTTGGACAATTTTGTCAAATGTTGTTGTTGTTATTGTTGTTGTTGTTTTTCGTTCAACGCCTTTGACGTCCATTTGAAAACACATTTCTGTTTGGATTTTTCCGAATAACGTTAATCAAAGGCACTCAAAATGTAAATTAATTGCAGTTTTCAAGGGCACTCAAGTTGTGGAAGTCAATTTTAATTTTACCTGTAACACCCAGACAACCCTGATCTCTTTTAGTCGCAGATATCTTGACTCTTACTCAAAATAGTTTGGCATTTTTTCTTTTCTTCAAAAGCACAACATATGAAAAAGCTTTGAGAGGATACCAGTAACTCCATATATCCAAAAATTAACGAGCGCCTGATTCCATCGTTTCTTGACACATATATTTTATTCTCTTTTCGTATTATTATATTTTCTTTCCTTTCTCATCCCCCCTCCTCTCTCTCTCTCTCCCTCTCTTTCTTTCTCTCTATTTCTCCTCATCCACTTTTCTTCCTCCTCTCTGTCTGTCTATCTGTCTCTCTCTCTCTCTCTCTCTCTCTCTCTCTCTCTCTCTCTCTCTCTAGGTCTCTCCCTTTGCTTCTCAGTCTGTGGGGGCTCCAGTGGCCTAGAGGTTAAGGTGTTCGCCTCTCATTCAATAGGTCCCGGGTTTGAATCCAGATAGCGACAGTAATTATTCTACTCTAAAATTTTCTTTTTTCTCTCCTTTCCTGCTCTCTAGCAATATTCTGTCGTCTGCTTTCGACTCCACTTTCTGTTCCCATCCCTTCACCTCCTTTGACCCCTCCTCTGGGTTCCTGACTCTTTCTGCAGCCTTTTTACTGCTACTCCCTTGCTCCTTTTTTTGCTGTCTTTCAGCCACACCCCTGATCTGATGGTAGGAAAGATCTATGCCTAGCCTTCTCGGACGAAGGCGTAAAATCTCGGAGGTCTCGTGTGCAAGTTGCGCCCGTTTAAGATCCCTTGGGGGTCCAAAAGCGATAGGAGTAGGTTTCTGCTGCCACCCGGAGAAAATTCAAAATTTCCTATGTACCAACTGAAAAATGTTTAATGTGTCCCGCGGGCTCACATGACCTTATGCAGTTTTGAGCACTGTTAAAAAAAACTTACTTAAACAAAAACTCTGTCCTGTCTTTCTCTCTCCATTTCTCACTCTCAGAGATAGAGCGAAAGAGACAGAAGGAGAGAGAGAGAGAGAGAGAGAGAGAGAGAGAGAGAGAGAGAGAGAGAGAGAGAGAGAGAGAGAGAGAGAGAGAGAGAGAAAGAGAGAGAGAGAGAGAGAGAGAGAGAGAGAGAGAGAGAGAGAGAGAGAGAGAGAGAGAGAGAGAGAGAGAGAGAGAGAAT
>NW_004797369.1:775330-811118 GCF_000002075.1 Aplysia californica
TTCAATAGGTCCCGGGTTTGAATCCAGATAGCGACAGTAATTATTCTACTCTAAAATTTTCTTTTTTCTCTCCTTTCCTGCTCTCTAGCAATATTCTGTCGTCTGCTTTCGACTCCACTTTCTGTTCCCATCCCTTCACCTCCTTTGACCCCTCCTCTGGGTTCCTGACTCTTTCTGCAGCCTTTTTACTGCTACTCCCTTGCTCCTTTTTTTGCTGTCTTTCAGCCACACCCCTGATCTGATGGTAGGAAAGATCTATGCCTAGCCTTCTCGGACGAAGGCGTAAAATCTCGGAGGTCTCGTGTGCAAGTTGCGCCCGTTTAAGATCCCTTGGGGGTCCAAAAGCGATAGGAGTAGGTTTCTGCTGCCACCCGGAGAAAATTCAAAATTTCCTATGTACCAACTGAAAAATGTTTAATGTGTCCCGCGGGCTCACATGACCTTATGCAGTTTTGAGCACTGTTAAAAAAAACTTACTTAAACAAAAACTCTGTCCTGTCTTTCTCTCTCTCTCTCTCTCTCTCAGAGATAGAGAGAGAGAGAGAGAGAGAGAGAGAGAGAGAGAGAGAGAGAGAGAGAGAGAGAGAGAGAGAGAGAGAATGACAATGACAACATGGCAGTGAGAAAGCGAGAGCCTTTTAGTTTTAGTTTTAGTTTCAGTGAGTTTTACGGCACTTGCAATACAATAAGGTCATATATAAGTGCCGAAGATAAGAGGTGTTACAACAAGCGAAGACAGCCTTCCCAATGCACAGAAAACATAGGCGTAGTTTCCCCAACAAGCCTTTTGGAAGAGAACTTTGACTAAAAGTTTCCTACTCTACTTTCAAATTCATAATAAAATAATCAAAATCGTTGAAAGACACCAGAATTTCGTGACAGTGCGTTGAACGTTGGTAATAGCAGACCGACCCACAATTCAGTCTATGAGTCGTTGAAAAAGAGCTCCATCAATGAAAACAATAAATGTGTCGCGTTTCCCTGAGCGAATGGTATTCCACATTTTGGTTTAATTAGCTAGTGCGGTACTCAATCAGTTTTATTCTGTTTTCGTTTAATTTGAGTAACGAGCAGCACATTGAGGCAACAACGGTCATTTAATGCTGAGGAAAACGAAAGACATAAACAGAAGCAAAGATATGAAAGAAGTAAGACCTACCAGATATCCAACTTCATTTATTTTAGATAGACCCCCCCCCCCCCAACCTTAAAAAAAACAACAACAACAAAAAACAACAACAACATCCCTCCTTTATACGTATGCAACCCAACACTTGGTTCTCAAGAACTGTTTCAGAAAAAAAAGAGAGTGATGCGAATCTCAACCCTCCAGCACAAATGTCTTTCTTGCGTTCTCCCAACTAGAATTCAAAGATAGTCAGCTGCTGGCTCTTCAACATACAGAGCAAATGATTTTTAAATATATTATTAAGATCGTTTTTTCCTACTTCGTAGAGCCCCTTGCCTTCAGGCAGTCACAGTTCGATTTCAATGGTACTCTACAAGTTTTTACAATGACTAGAGTATTTAAAATTTTGCCCGGGTGGCGACCGAAGTTTACTCGTATCGATTTTAGGGCCACCAAGGGATCCTACGTGACCTAGATTTTTTGCCCTTATCTGAGAAGACTTCTCATTCGGGGAGATATGAAGGCCACCATTCAGTTTGACGGTTCAACATCAAACGGCTTCAACATCAATAACGGAGTAAAGCAAGGTTGTGTCTTAGCACCAACCATTTTTAGCACTTATTTCGCTGTCTTACTGAAACATGCATTTAAAGAGTCACCAGGGGATGTCTTCCTCCACCGGAAGACTGATGGGTCGCTCTTCAATCTTGCTCGACTCAAGGCCAAGACAAAGATCAACAAAACAACAGCACGAGACCTTCTCTTCGCCGATGATACTGCTCTTGTTGCTAACAGTGAATCAACCCTACAAACAACGATAGACAGCCTATCAACAGCATGCAAGGTCTTTGCTTGGTCATCAGTGTTAAGAAAACAGTCATCCTTACCTAAGAAGGTGCAGAGCAGAGCCATATATGGCTGAACGCCAAGGAACTTGAGACAGTGGACAAGTTCTGTTACCTGGGGTCTACCATCAGCTCTACAAAATAGTAAATCACTTGATTAGGAGATTAAAATCAGGATAGGGAAAGCCGCAACAACTTTTGGTAAGCTGACAAAACGAGCATGGGAAAACAAAAAAGATTAATCATCAAAACAAAGACCAAGATTTACGAAGCATGTGTCCTCAGCACACTCCTTTATGGATCAGAAACATGGACCTTGTACAGCAGGCAAAAAAAAGCGCCTCGACATTTTCCACCTCAGATGCTGCCGCAAGATCTTAAACATTTCGGGGTGTGACAAGGTTACAAATGTTGAAATGTTGGCACGGGCAAACCTCCAGAGCATGACAACTATCCTGAGTAAATGGCTGGGCCATGTGAAGAGAATGGACGACAACCGGATTCAGAGGCAACTTCTCAATGGAGAACTTGCCCAGGGAAAGAGACCAAAATTAAGGTACAAAGACACCTGCCCTTGCACGTAAATTAAGTTCTTATTCTTATTGAACAATCACTGTACTTGTTCAATGCTCAAATGGCCTTCATTCAGATAGTATGGTTTCTTCACAAGGATCCACTTCACAAAATCCGAATATTAGTATTCTAAATTCGTCATAAGAACGCCACTTTATTTTATCTGTAGTGAAATGCACCTCTAATTTCTTTTCTGAATAGATAACAACAGAAAACGGAAGCAAGGACTCCTTGGAAGTTAATTTGCTAGACTAAAGAAAAAGAGTTAAAAGCCCTTAGTGAAAAGTGTCAATTAAGTCAGACATTTCTCGTGCTAAATAGTAAGAGCAATACATGTATATATATATTTAATTGGTATATATAAATATTTTAGTTGTATATATAACTGATTAAGTTTACATGACTCGAATGAGCTACATAATCAGAGACGTCAACGGGGGAGAGAGAGAGAGAGAGAGAGAGAGAGAGGGAGGGAGGGAGGGAGGGAGGGAGGGAGGGAGAGAGAGAGAGAGAGAGAGAGAGAGAGAGAGAGAGAGAGAGAGAGAGAGAGAGAGAGAGAGAGAGAGAGAGGGAGAGGGAGTTTCAAATGGATAGGAACCTTGTGAAATGAAGTACCTTTCAGGAAAATAAGTAAACTGCTTTTCCCCAGCATAAAAAAACAAACATATCAGCAGAGCGACCCACAACTCCCCCCCTCCCTAAAAAAAAAGCCAATAACCCCCCCCCCCAAAAAAAAAAAAAACACACACAAAAACAAACAACAAACCCCCAAATCCACAACTGAAGATTGTACTTTCAAAATATTTTATTGCACCAGTGCCAAACTGACAAGTCCAATGTGATATAAGTGAAGTTATACTTACTTTGACAGAAGTTACAGTCAATAGCATACTTGATCGAAGGACAACTTTTGAGAAAGCTGTTATAATATTCATTTTCTCTTATCAATAAAATTTGCTGGTCTACAAATGACCACGATTTTAAAAAATATTTAAAAAATAATAACTAAATAAATTAAAGAAAAAAAAATACAACTAATAATAACAATGAACAACAATGAAAATGATGATGACGACCTTTAACATCCAAGGTGGAAAAGGAGTTATAAACCTTGTTAATACTAGCTACAGCTGCAAACACTGGGACAGAATTCACTTTTAAAATATTTAAAAAAACAAAAAAGATGTGAATATGAAGGAAAGCAATAATTAACACAATTGTGAATTATTATCATTATCTGTGAAATGAATTTTCTCCAACCCATACTAAATTAATAATGTTCCGTCAAAGGAGCTGTGCACACTGACCATGCACTCAACTCACTAATCATTTTTGTTTTTCATGTTGAGAAAGCAGTCTCTCATTTAGAATTTAAAAAAAAACAATAACATAACATGGAAAGAGAACACTTATAGTATAGAGGCATAAAGATATATAATAAGGGACTCCGTGTTGTGAACTTGGAATACTCGTGTTTGCACTAAAGAGTTTTGTTAGCTGTGGGGTTCGGTTTTTTCAACATCTTGTACTGTCGCATCTCAAATTCATGTAATAAAAAATAAAAAAAACAACCCCAAAAAATCTTTACTGACAATGATCTTTAACAATCCACGAGAACTAGATCTACATCTCATGGCATGCATTCTGGTTAAATCTCACAAACCATCCACACTTTCAAGGGACGGAATCTAAGTATTCAGTCACCAGTTGTAGAAGACAGAAATAAACAAAACACTCAGTATTCTCCCTTACCCTAATTGGACTCGAGAAAGGTTAAAGTTAAAGAAGGGATAATACAAGAAGGCATTTCTAAAGCTTCCAGTGTTTAAACAGGAAAACTTGTCTTTCAAAGAAAAGAGTGAGGTATTGCCAATAAAGGCTAGAACTAACAAAAATACCCTCAGTCATGACAGGCGTTGAATTACAGTCGAAACTGCCCATAACAGTTACCCAAGATCACAGGGAAAAGTGACCACAAAAGACAAGTGGTTACCATGGACAGGGTCTGAGTTTTGATAAATGGAAATCTTAATTTTATTGTTCTATTTAATTCCATAAACATAGGTATCTATCGAGAGTTTCTTTGCACTGACTGACTTCAGACACTCAGTCTAAGAATGGCATATGGGTAGGCACAAAATTTCTGTAGCAAATGACTGCTATGAGCAGTTTTTAAGGTGACCTGACGAGTAAATGACTTACAGTGGTTGCATTGAACAGGGACTGCCATGGACAGGTAGAAAATATAGGAAAAATACAAGGGTGTCAAGGTACAGTGACCATTAGTAAATGTGACCGCTACGGAGAGGTGAAAATTAAGGCAGGTCTTAATATTCACAACACATACACCCGAATAACGTGTTTTAGAAGAGATACATCATCCCTGCTCCTTGGTGGTGCGGTATGGGTACAACAACCTTACTGGTACAGAAAAATTACTCAGGGGGCAGGACCTCTTATCAGACATCTATTCTGATATATGGCAAAAAGCTGCAAAACCTCTACAAATAACCCAGTCTTAAGAATGCCCTTTCAGCATCTAGAGCCAGGCTTGTCCTCCCGTAATACATACCAGCTGCTCTAACAAAGACACAACTCATTTGTGATCATTCGCTCTAAGGGAAAAGAACACAGCCAGCATACACAGCTTACTTTCAGGATAAATCTTGAATCATTTTCTACTGACTATCACAATACAGTAGTCTGCTTAAAACAAACACGATTTATCCGAAAACGGCAGATGAACTGAAAGAGAATGGAATCCCTGATTTTTTTCCTCGCTATAAGAGCAATCTCTCAAAACCGAAAACACTGTTGTTAATAAACCAAATGAAATCCAATAGTTCTACAGATTTCAGTTTGTGCCACTGTAGTAGCAAGGAGCACAGGAAATATCACAACTTCAAGACAGCAAGCTAAGACACACTATGCGGGGAGTGCCAAATTTCAAATATAATATCAAAATCCCCAAATTTTGATTTATAAAAAACAAGCATGGAAAGCAAAGGTATTCCAATCTATTCTTCTAAACCAATCTCAGGAGGAGATGAAAAACATTTTTGTACTTCTCCACTATCTGTAGTCGAAGCAAAATAAGGACATACATTGATGACTCGCCCAACAATAAACAGCACAATATGCAAATCTCATTTTAAATTACTATCACAAAAAAACCATTATAATTCCAAGGCTGAATAAAGAGCTGGGGAACTTGTCTTTCAAGCAGAAGAACAGAGGCCAACAGTCCTTTCTCAACAGACCACAGACAGCCCCTAAAAGTATTACTTACAAGATCGCCTCATCGCACGCCTCTAGGAGCAGAATGAAAAGGAGCAACAGAGGCTCAATTATTATTAAGTGTCAAACCTCAAGTCTGACTAGAAGACGAGCACATTAAAAAAAACCGACCTTCAAATTTTCCTGAGATAAAGTAAAACAGCAGACAGAAGAAGCAGAGGAGCAGTAAAGAAGGGGAAACAACTTGTGCTGCTTTCCATATATAGTTGGCATAAAAATTTTTAAAAAGAATTAAAATCAGCTGCACTTCCTTTCACACCAATATTTCATAATGACTGATAGGAACCTCTTTCTGCTATTCACTTCAGAACTTCACTGACATTACAGCCCATTCTGTGGAATATTCTTCACCGGAATTGTCACCAGCAAGAAGCGGAATTATTGATATTATGGTAAATTATGCAAAGGTGAGTAAGTTTACATCAGTGCCTGCCAACCTGAGCAGTATCATCCACTGATGAGTGATTTGGTAATGTAGGTGGGCAGAGGAGATCTCCCTGGTAGTGATGGGTGTTATTTCATGGCCTGCTTGCAAATATACTATAGGTGGTGGTATGAAAATTGCAGCCCCTGAAAAGTGACAAAAAAGGGAACTGGCTACAAAAAGGTTGACAAACACTGATCTACACACGAGAAGACACTTTCACAAGTTAATCCTGTATGGTGAACACATCTAGCCAAAATAAGAGACACACGCAGTTTTGATTCCAATAATGACTAGGTTCACCACATAGTGATTGGCAGAACAATAGCTACAATTCATCGGGCACAGCTTATGAAAACAGTAACAATAAAAAGGGGTAGGAAAAATAGACCATGCTAAATTACTCACAAACAATCAATTTTACCGCATGCAATCAAGTTTCCCATTAGAGATACAATACTGGAGTTTCCAAGAAAAGCAAATCCAGCAGAAATCTATGTAAAAAACAAAAATCAAAATTATAGCAAAGCAAAAGTCATACTCAGTTTTACAGTAGGCCTACCTAACTAGTGGAAAACCATGAGGGTTCTAAAATATTTCGCAAATGTTTACACTACTTCTTTAAAAAAATTCCCAAACAGCTGATGTTTACAGGAACTGAATGTTCAAGTAAAGTTTGTTCTGTTTTGTTTAGTGACAACAGAGATCACTAAGCAAAACAAAAAAGTGCCCGCCAACCATCCTTAGGCATTCCGCCAACCATCCTTACGCATTTGAAAAATGGTAAAGAAAAGATTGAAAGGAAAATACTATATTAAAATGTTTCCTGCAGCTTTTAGTATCGCAAAACTCAACATATGCAACTGTCTCTTTACATAAATCACCTGGCAGATTTCGATCGCAGAACACCTGAATTTCCTTTGGATACAAAACTTTCAGCTAGTCAATCAGTATTCAGAAGTTGAGACTAAAATGAAATCCTGTTGATGAATGACCAGTTCAGCTAGATCTGAGAGACACACAGAAGGCTAGTTTTAGTAAGAGTTTTACGGCACTTGCAACACAATAAGGCCATATAAGTTCGAAGATTAGAGGTGTTACAAAAGAGTAACAAACACAAAAAAGAAGGAGGGGAGATAGAAACGATAGATTTTTTATAGGAAAGAAGGGGAGATAGAAACGATAGATTTTTTATAGGAAAGAAGGAGCAAACCACACCAGAGCACCTGCTAACCACCCACAGAGAAGGCTAATGTGCACTGAGCTTGCCACACAGCAGACAAAAAAAAAGAATGATCAAGTTTAATAAATAGCACAATTACTAGAATTAGCCAGAAAGGCAAAAAACAAGATAATTTTTTAAATGACATAAAACATAGAGCTATGACTGAAACAATTGAGAATTCTTCCCTGCATGAAAATCTCGCAAACACATACACACATACAGAAAAAAGCAGAAACTGCATCACGTGCCGGTTCAAATGAGTGGGGATACCGGTAATGAAGGAACAAAAGCAGACTCATCATAAGTGGTTAGCTTTATCACAGCGGTAAATCTGGAAGTAATTCGAGACAGTAGACAAACATGGAGGGGAATGACACATTCTCGGACCACCTCGAAAAATAAACTCCTACTTATTTCAAAGTAGGAGTTAGTGTGCAGAAAATTACGGGGAGGGCATAAGAAATTTCAACAAAGAATACGGTACATGCAATATACTTTGTGAACTGGACTGCAGAATCCCCCGCCCTGCCCTGTCACTCCCCTCCTGTCCTGAATGGAAAGACCGAAGTTATTTCTTGTGCAGTACCTGAGAAAAGTACCCAATCTGGCAAGAGCGTCAACCACAACCAGGATAGTCTAGTTCTGTGTTTGCCAACCCGTGCAGTATCATCCATTAGCAGGTGATTTGGTCACTTTGGTGGGTGGTGGAGATTCTCTGGATTGTCAAGGGTTTTGTAAAATGCCTGATTTGGAAAGACATGTAGGTGGGAGGTAGGAAAACTTTTTGCCTCTTAAAGTTGGCAAAAGTTGGCGCAGGCTTTAAAAAGGTTGACAAACACTGGTCTAGTAGTTTGAGCTTACTTGACCTACTTACTGACAAACAGCAAAGAGAAGAAGTACAACAATAAGCAGAACCGGCCCTGTGGTATTGTGTGAAGTTTAAAAAAAAAATTGTTTCAAAATCAACGTTAGAAAGGACATTCGACAAAACACTTAGAACTGATCTAGTGCAAACGTCAACAATTTTTTAATTATTATATGAATGGAAGTTTCATAAAAATGATATCAAATGACAAGTGTGAAAAATGTACAACTTCCATCATTCGGGTGGCAGGCTTCCACCATGCTTGTCAGAGTCAACCCAGGCTAAGAAGGATGCAAAGTACCATCAGGAAGACCGAGATATTCGATTAAAATGTTCCCTATACAGGAATCGAATTCAGATCTTGCACGTGCGACGGTGAGACATCTTTCCACTACACCACAGACTCTGACACTATGAGTGTACACAGCATTTCACTATAACCTAGATTTCAGCAGAATATGAAGACTGAGTCACAAAACGGGCCACATATGCAAACAACATGTTTGATCACTACCTGAACGGACATATTTGGAGCAGTACAAACAAGAATAAATGGAGCTATGCTTTTTTCAAGGAAGCATTTATTTATAAATACTGTAAGTTCTAATTCCTATAAATTCTCTATACAATCAGAAAAAAGTACGATTCCTTTCGTTACTCTACTGAGTAGCAGCACTAGAGGCAGCAAAATGTCTTCCTCATACCAGAACTCTAGCACCCGAGGAAAGTTAGTTCTTGTAAGAGTTTTATGGCACTTGCACCACAATAAGGTCATATAAATGCTGAGGTGTTATGAGAGAATGACAAACACAAAAAAGGAGGAGAGATCAGGACATTAAAAGTTTGAAAGGAAAGAAGGAACAAACCACACCAGAGCACCCACCAACCACCCGCCACCTGAAGAAAGCTATTAACCCGACAGATACATTCGAATATACCACAACATAGTCATCACTCCAATCTATGTAACCATAACCAAAAATAAGAAAGAAAGGCAATCATATTTACAAGCTCTAACCTCCAGTCCAGAATACAATAAAACACAGATTGCTCGTTCGACTATACTGCGAACATAACAGCATTTGTCAGAAGAATCTCTGATTGATTCTAAAAGTTTTCTGGCCCATCCACACAAAAAATATCACTTAGAAGACAGACTGTTCAAACTCATTATTCAGATTCAGAGTCAACCTGTGTTGGGTAGACTTCAGTATTCCAGCAGATAGACCAAAATACATGATAAAATTATTTTTCCAGATTGGGAATCAAACTCATACCTCAGTATATAATAGTGAAGAGACTAACCATTACATCACAGATGCCATTCAGTCCTACCTCTTTTCTTTCCCTATAAAAAGGCCATTGTTTAGTCCTGGAGCTTTTTTCTACTCAAAACTGAACTGAATTATGGGCATGGTGAAAATATTCAGGATAAACATTTTATTTTACGAATGTGGCCAAAGATGAAAAGCTACACCCAGTAAAGAAGAGAAAGCTTATTCATGTGAGAACTTTCTCTTGGTGATCACTTCAAACTTCAAGAAAAAATTATTTTGTCAGTCATATTCACAGGCATCGGAAGAAGGCATTGAGAGGAATTTTCATAAAAGGCAAGATCCAAAGGAGATTTCATTTCGATAAACATGATTCTAACAAAACCACTTTCAGATTAAAATGGTATAGTACTACTTCACCAAACTTAACATACTTTCTGGAAACATGACAGAGCCACACATCTTAAATGCTCTTGCATGCTCTGTTTCACAACGGTATTTTAGGACGAATCTTCTTGAAAAGCTGCCCTCAGTGTTGGGCTGTCACTTTTCAGCTTCTGCTTGACTTGCTTGAGAAATTTGTTGTGGAGACGGCTGAACTCCATGATGTCTTTGGGCTTCTCCGACAACCAGAACTGTGTGAAATCATGGAGTAAGTAACCTAAAAGAGGAAACAAAATACAGTAGAAATTGGTCAAGATGGCCACCCATTATCTAGGGGAAAAGAGACTGTCTTGCACAGGCGGATGTTTTGGGACAGTGTCATTGTAATATGGAAAAAGAAACATACGGAGGAAGCGGGGGTGGGGTGGGGGGGGGGAGAGAGTGGGAAGTGGTCGTACTGGTGGCTATCTTGGACAGGTGGTCATTCGAGCATGTTTGACAATAGTAAATTTTTTTATCAAGGAGAGTCAGATCTTGTCTTCACCAGTGGTCATTAACAAGAAAAAAGTTGCCTGAATCAAGAAAAGAGAAGAAGATTGTCACAATAATGGCCATTTACTGCAGGGAACGAGCAAGATACTCTCATAGAAAAGACAGAGAGAAGGCAAAGAAGCAGAGTGGCCACAGAGAGCAGGATGGCAAATTTTTAAAAACCCAATCAGGGACACCCAACATTATAATGACATCCAATTCAGTAAACAACAGACAACATTAGACAAAGACGGACAGGTTCCGTGTGGTGTATGTGATAAGGTTACGATCACAGTGGAATTGAACAGTCTCTGGAAATTTAGGACAGTTGGCAACCGTGCATGGAGTGACATAACAGTCAGATAGATCATATGAATTTGGCCATGACTGAATGCCTAAGAAGGCTTGGCTGCTCTTTAAACTTCAAACTGTCTGGGAATCTTTGAAGTGCACAATATGCATACAAGACTTTCAAATTTTGTAATTATTTGAGAAGTTCTGATACTCTGCCATGCAAATTTAAAAGCAAAAGTAAAATAATGTGATTCAGTCAAAAAATGGCAACACACATATGTGATTTACTTACAGTAAACATGGTGAAAGTCTGTCAAATCAGGTTCTGCTTTCTCACTGCTGTAAAAATGAGGTCGTAACTTTCGTTTTCTCAATAGTTCAAAGCCCATGCCAGTGATATTTATTGCCACAATGGCAAATGAAAACCTGATGGAAAAAGTCAAAAGGTTGGGGTAAAAAAATGTTATAGTCAAGATATTATCAATGCATAAATACACTACACCTTTTCCCAATCAAAATAAAGAAAACAGTTCAAATGCAACAAAGAAACTTCCAAATCATATCAAATTTTCAAAATCAATTCAACATATTATATAAAGTTCAAATTCAACAATTAAGTAAACGTAAGCAAGCGCCAGCAAAAATATAAGCAAACAAAAGTTTAAAAATGTAAACATTAGGAAAATTAGATTCCACATTGACAGTTCTATTTTATCATTAAAAAGTTCAAATTCAACAGTGCGAACAAACAAATAACCAAGTGCAGGCATACGGGGACTAGTTTGTCATTTAGCAATGGATGTTGTTTACATCTTTTCGAGGTTACCCCTAATTTATCTCCCTTTGAAATATCCGTTGCCCGCTCCATCAAGCCATTCATCAACTGACAGATCGACTACAGCTTATCTAATAATTGCTATCTTCTAATCTATCAAACTTAATACTTACTGTTGCTCTTTAAAAAAAGCTGTACAGAAAGGTAGGGTTAAAGAAAAATAAATTTTGAATAAATTCAAAGAGGTGAGGCTTATTTAAAACTGGGAGGAGGGGGGGGGAGGGAGAAGTCGGAAGTTATCGTTCGTACAAGTAATTGTGTTAGAAAGTTGGTCGTTACAGCAGGTTCGACTGTATTCGTACTAAGTAAAACAGGTCCTCACACAGACCATTGTAACTTCCCTTTCCACACTCACACTCTGGTAGTCCTTAGGTTTTTGTACATTTCTTTTCGAGTAAACAAAGGAGCTGAGTCAAAGCGATGAAGTATGACAGCAGTACAAAAACACAGTCGAAACTGCATAAGACAGCCACCCATTGTCAAGAAAAGAAGCCGTCTTAGAATGGAGGCCGTCTTATGGTGTCATTATAATGTAGAAAAAATACACAAGAGAGGAAATGCGAAGTGGCCATTTTCGTAGGTGATTGTCATATACAGGTGGCCATTAGAATTAGAATAGGTTCAACTGTATACACAAAAACCGTGTCATGTTCAGACGGAGCTTAAAAAAAAAATATTTACAGTGAGCACAAATCTAAACAAAACAACAGGGCAGATTAATCACAAATATAGAGGCATATAAAAGATTACCCATATTGAGGATGATGTGACTGTGAAAAGACTCGAACTGCTGACTCAGGGTAATTGACGGCAAAAAACCTGGGGGGAAAGAACAGTAAAAAGTGTCAATATTCTATGAGGGGTCAGTGGTAAGGAGAGAAACAATTTTTTTTTTCCAATCAGAAATGTAGGCCTTTCCCATTCTAATAAAGAGGAAAACATGAATTTGTTTCTTGTATGTAATCAAATACACAACAAATACAGACCACTCCATTTGGTGTTAAATCCACTTGAGCTGATTTTCAGTTAAGTCGATCTTTTTTCTCAGATCCCAGTACATCTCCTTCTTTACATTTGTTAAAATCAAACGTTTATGCTGGGTTCAACACAAACGTAAATACGCTTGAGTTGAAGAGTGGCGTCGGTGGCCTAGTGGTTAGGCTCTCGGACTCGCAACCGTAAGGTCGTGGGTTCGAATCCTGTCAGGGACCCGACGTTGTGTCCTTGGGAAAGGCACTTTACACGAATTTTCCTCACTTCACCCAGGTGGGAATGGGTATCCGGCTATAGACAGTGAAAGATCTTGTCAGTTTGTTAGTGTTTGAGCGCTTAATCAGCTGCTTGCACTGTATGCTTCCCGGGAAGCTGAGAATGTTTCTGAGTGTTCTATGGTCTGCTGGGGTAATAATATAGTGTAAAGCGCATAGAGCCTGCTGTTGAGCGGGGAAATGCCCTATACAAATGCTATTTATTATTATTATTATTAAGAGCTTTCTTACCCCCAGCTACAACTACAAGTATGCAATGGCTGAAGTAATTTTTGTGCGTGTGTATGGGCAAATTGTTCATTTTACAGCAGTTTTTACATGAGTGATACATAACATAAAAATACAATCATGTAGAGCCAATCAAGGCCTAATAGGCCTGCATAGTACACGTACTATGTAACTCAATGAAAGGGTGATGAATTTGCGAGCAGCAGGTGTGTGTGACGACATGATGCAACGAAAAACCACGTCAGTTGTTGTTTCCTGACCCCTCAAGGCCGAAGGGCAGAGCATGTCACATGACAATGGGTGATACAATAAAACCCCGGTATAACGTTCTCAGCTGAAAACGTCCTCTCAGCTGTAACACGCACTTTCTGAATTCCTGTTTCAGCTGGTATTTTTACTCTTTAAAGGCTATGTCTCATACATCCCTTTGTAAATCGTACTTTCAGTGATAACCTTCACTTTTCAAGGGATTTTAATGATTTAAAGTGTGTTTAAAACATGCATTGTGCAATGTACGAATAAAGAAAATGGCAAAATGCCATAGTTTTACCATTATTTGGAAAAACAACGTGGTCTGAACATGTCATGTTAGTTGGCGTATTGTTAATTTCGTAATCAGTAGATGCTAGCATCTCTCTCTCTCTCACACACACACATGCAAGGGCATGCAGTGATTGATATTGCTCCTGCACCACCATTTTTACTACTACTGCAGTTCTAACATTAAAATAGGAGGAATGGCAAAGATTTTGTTCTGTCCCTTGATTTTGTGGTCTCGACAGTTAAGTCGAACTTTAGATGAGTAGATCTTGTTTCACTCCCCTGGTGACATATCAACTCATCCGTAGTCAACTGCAGTATGCACACATAATTGGAGGTCACTTTTAAGCACAGGGGGCTATCCCGAAAAATGCTGTTTTGAGAAAATCGAAGGTTAAGTTTTTGCCCCTTGTTCAGTTTCTTTAAAAGACAAGGAGTTCTTTTCTATAACCAAACAAATATACACACCAATGAAACCAAACTTCTCCTATAAGGAAGGGCAATGCCCATTTTTCATGTAGGTCAAGATTTCTGGAAACCCCCGAAATCTGGGTTAGCCCGCTTGTCCTTAAAAGCGAAGAATTAATATATGCTATATCTGTGGCAGAAAGACTCTACGAGCATATCCATGACCCACCTGTTGCATGAACCTAAACAATATTTTCACAATCCACATAAATATTTTTACACAACAGGTCACTGGTAAGAATAATGTACCCATCTTCCATATAATATATACACACATATCAGGTGTTACACATTGCCAAAAGCCATTCTGCTTACAATTTTTTTTCCCATCAAACTATTGTTATCTAATGTTCTGCTTACAATTTTTGTTTTAGCTTTTTTCTTTAATTATAAAAGTTTAAAGACAGTTTCGAAGTGTAATAATTAGGAAAAAAAAAGAAAACAAACTCATATAAAGCTAACCATGACATTGTCTACAGCAGAAAAAAAATGGAAAGACATTTTGAGAAAAATATATTATGACCCTTTTAGAAAGACAAGTAAAAAGTATTTCAAATACTGTAGTAATGATGTTAATAGTAGCAGAGGCTACACAAGCAATGTTTAATTATTTCATTTCAAACACTTACGTCAGCTGTTGTAGTCCCAGCATGCCCATCCCACGGAAGTCTGTCTTTGGGTCATGACCTTGAAAACCCAACTCCTGCCAGTGTGGTCCAACACGTTGAGGCAATGGCACATCACTTTTGTATAGGCTCCACAGCTGTAACAAAACCAAGGAACTCTATTATATTCCTTAAGAAATAGTAGGCCTACCATGACTCTGCCTGTCCCTATTTAAACTTTAAAATCAGATAGGGTGGAGAAACTGGTAAAATTGAAGTACAGCCCCAATTTTATGCTACTTGACCTAATGAAATGTGCCACATCCGTGGTCACCAGGTATGTCATGGAGAGGCAAGCAGTCATGTCTTTCAGGAACAAGAATTGCTCGTTGTGATGCCCTACGGTATGTGTGGGAGCTATACATACTTTACTTTTGTCCAAAACTTTTGGGCGAGCACCACTAGGTGCAAGAATGTGAGAATATTCGTATAGGAAAGTGTAACAACTTTTTTATGTTCAATGTTTTAAGCTCAAACCATGCACTTCAGCATCTCTCTCTCTCGCCTTTTTTAACTCCCAGTGGAGCACAGGCCATCAACAGCATTACTCCAGCGAAGCCTGTCCTGAGCATCCTTTTCTATCTGTTTCCATGATGTCCCACCTTTTTCAATTTCCGCTTGTAGCGCTCGCCTCCATGTAATCTTTGGTCTTCCCTTTTTACGTTTTCCTTGTGGGTTCCACGTTAAAGCCTGCCTGATGATGTTTGTCGGGGGTCTCCTCAGGGTGTGTCCAATCCATTTCCATTTTTTCACCTGTATGTTTTCCTCTACAGGCCTTTGGCTTGTTCTTTCCCACAGTTGAGTATTAGTGACTCGATCGTACAGCTTGATCCCCACTATCCTTCGTAGGCATCCATTTACGAAGCTCTGCAGTTTCCTTGCTGCTGATGCAGAGAGCCTCCATGTCTCTGAACCATACAGTAGAACAGTCTTCACGTTTGTTTTAAAGATCCTCAGCTTGGTGTTCAATCCCAGTTCCTTAGACATCCATATATTCCTGAGAATGATGAATGCTGCTCTTGCCTTTTGGATTCTGACCTTGATGTCTTCGTCTATTCCCCCTCCCTTGTTGATGACACTTCCCAGGTAGGTGAAGGATTCAACATCCGCTAATGGTGCCCCTTGCAGTGTGATAGGAACGTCAGCTGCATTCATTCGTTGAGCTTTCGTTTTATCCGTGTGAATATGGAGTCCAACACTACGGGAGAATATCCTGAGGCGATCTGTTTTCTGTTGCATCTGGGCTCGACTGTGAGAAAGAAGTGCCAAGTCGTCGGCAAAGTTCTAGTCTTCCAACTGACTGGAAAAGGTCCACTGTATGCCACCGCGTCGTCCCGGTGTTGTCTGTCTCATTATCCAATCCACTACTTCAGCATCTACTTAGCACATACTCAATGAAGTTGTAAGACCTTATCTATACGTCTTTCCAAGACAAAATATGTGACTAAAGGCATACTTAAGTTCATGATGCAAATACCAAACACACCTCAGTAAGCTGCTTCTCATGTGCTTTATTTTCTGCGTCATATTTGGTGGTACGTAGAGCCTCGGCCTCCTTCAAAATTTTATTGTATGCTCGGATGCGAAGTAGGCTGTCTTTTAGAGTTGGTTCAAATCTGACAAGATGTAAGAAAAAATCAGGTTAAGAGTAAAAACAAAATACAGCCGGGCACATATAAAATGAACATGGAAAACTAAAAACCCAGATAGCTCGTAAAATTTGCGATTCCTCAACTAATAACTTTTAAATTCTTCACTTTATTGGTTTACCTGAATTATGGAATTATATATGTGCTGAAAATATTTGTCAATCTCTGAAGTGTTAGATTTATCCATGCTGGACTGTACCTCCCACCCCCAAACCTAGACACACATTTTCAATGTGTCCTTGCTGGTTATCTCTCTGTTCTCTTGAGCCCTGATCTTCCCTAATGGAAGAAATGAAGAGATGCAGACAACATATCATACATTTATATAAAATCAAACTACTGTCTTCGGTTTAGTTCAATATAATAATATGCTCCACAAGCATAAGGCAAACATTATCCAAAATATTTCCCCCCTACCCTTTTCAACATAAATAATAACACATTAGCTCTACATTTGTGAAAAATAAGCATAATTATAAAATAATCATTTGTACATCAGTTTGATATCCGTTATATTGATGGCTAAACATTGAACCAAATCTAAATTAAACAACCCATTATCAGGAATCTTACACCTTTCCATCACTGATAATGAAAGTATGTGAGTAGACCGCCCCTTCTTTTTAAAATTGAAAAACAAGTGTTGATTTAAAATACCATAAACTCATACAATTTCACTCTACCATAACACAAAGTGCTATTAGTGTTTGTAGTTCAGTAAATAGAAGTGTGTTGGCACAATAATGGACAGAGACAGAAAAGACAAGTAAAGAAGAAACAGGAAAGTAGAAGGACCTAAGAAGCACCCTCCAACCATTCATCAGTATAACAGCACCAGGGAGTATGACATCAAATTCAGGAGAGTATACAGTAATTGATAACTGCTTAGAAAACAGAAGAACAATAAACGCTGATGGGACTAGACCTTCACAGAGATATTCTGAGAAACATACTGAGTGTGTACTTCGGGTACAACATCTTTCAACTTCATCAGATTTGACACAGACTCTGATATGTCATAGTCGCTGTCAGTCGCACATCTCCGTACATCAACACTGCTTGAGTAGTTCAGGGATGATTCTTCAAGAAAAGAAAATATCAAGTGAACAGTATTAGCCATTACTTTTAAGAACACGTATAATAAGTTAAAACAAAAACATTGTTATATCACAATAAAGAATGAATAGCAAATAATAATAATAATAATAATAATAATAATAATAATAATAGATAGCATTTGTATAGCCCAAATCCCCGCTCAACAGCAAGCTCTATGCACTTCACAATCTGTACTATTACCCCAGCAGACCTGAGAGCATTCTGAAACAAACTCAACTTCCTGGGAAGCATACAGTGCAAGCGTCCATTTATAAGCACTAAAACACTAACATACTGACAAGATCTTTCCCTGTCTATGGCTGGGTACCCATTCCCACGACCCCGCAATGATAGAGGACTTAAGTGTGCATTACACATGTCACAGCATATAAATTATGATGAATTAAGAAGCTAAATGCAACAATGTAGAATACAATATATTATACAACCCATTTCTGAGACCAAAAAAATGCTGCTTTTTTTTCTAAATGTGTTACAGTACAGTCGGTCTCCAAAATAATGTGTTTCAAAAAGAGGATCATTAAAAGAATAAATTTTATATAAAAACATCTGAATATCAGCACAATGGCAGTGCTACTGACTGAAGTTGTCTTTATGCCATTCCCAAAAAGGGGGGGGGGGGATATCAATGTGTTCTTATGCACACTAGAATTATAAACTGGCTGATTTACCAATGTCATGCTCATACAGTGCAGAAACAACACAGAGGGAGCAGCAGCTTTTTCTTTCCTCATCCTTACTATTGCCATTTTTCCTCTACTTCTTTTGTATGTTTGTAACTCTCATGTGAACTGATATTTCCGGGGTGCGTTGATAGTCAAAGCAGACTTTGTGCTGTTGAGGCTAGAGAGGTGTGCAGAGTAAGCTTTGGACATCTCTGTTGACATCCACCTCTTGGCGCTCATATTATTATGACCTTATGCAGTTGCGAGCGACATAAAACCATACTAAAACAAAAGAACATCAGCAAGAAAAGCATGCACTAATAGCAGTCAAACGATGATTCTACACCTAATAAAAGCGTACCCAAAGCTTTTTTTCTTTACCATGATCTTTATGCCGCTACCTAAAAGAAAAACTGTTAAATGTGAGCAGAGACCAATGGAAGAGTAAGGGGCTAAAAATGAAGGACTTACAAAAAAAAAAATAATAAAAAAAATAAAAATATTGAAATTAATATGAGAGGCAGCTTGGTCAAATCAGGTGCTCATCAAAATAATGAAATTGAAGAAAATGACATTTTTCCAGCCAACTGGGCAACTTTTATTGAACTTTTGCCTTTTGGCTCAACATAGTTCATGTCCATTTAAAAACACATTTTCGTGAGGATTTTATGGAAAAAACGTTGATCAAAGATACAAAAATATAAATTTGCAGTTTCCAAGGTCTCTCAATCTTTGGAAACCATTTTCTTGCTTATAATTTTATCTCTGCTACAAGGCGAATCCAACTTCCTTTATACGTTAATAACTCGACGCGCGCTCATATGACCTTAGCAGTTGCGGGCGCCGTGAAACCCTATACTACATACAAATAACTCGACTTGTATTCAAGATAAGAAAGAGAGGTAATTCTTTTACTAAAGGCAAGGCAAATCAAAAGGCTAAGATTATACCAATAACTCCATATGCCCAAAAATGGATGAGTGCCGGATTCCACTGCAACACACAAAAAGGGGTAAAATATATTAATATTAATACAGAATAGAAAGCAAAATAGATGAAAATGATATAACCTACCAATGCGCTTGGTTCGTGATACTCTGTCTGACTCTTCATAGGTGATTCTCAAAAGTTCACATTTTCCAGTAACGTGCCTCAAAAGCCACTTCAACATTGGTCTGAGTAGCACAAAGTATAATTTGGTCCACCATTCATGAAGCCAGTCTGTAAGCACTGAAAAATTAAAGATTGATATACAGTTGGTAATAAACTGGAAGAGAAAACAAAATTGAAAGAAAATCATCATACAAAATTTACTTTAAATAAAATAAAATGCTACACTCTGGCTGTGATTTTATTAGGGCAGTGCACTTAGAAAATAAAAGCTCTTCGTCTTTTCTAAACAAATTTTTTCAAATAATGTTATATTTTTACCTTTTTTTCATCAACATGGAAAAAGACATTAAAAGTAAGTTTGCTTTGAGGATGGTGCTTTTGTACATATGCGGTCAGATATAGAAAGGCTATGTCAAAAGCAGGACACTATGCTCAGTGGTATAAGAAAAAGAGAAAGCAAACACCCCCCCCAAAAAAAACAAAAAACAACAACAACAACAAACAAACAAACTCAGTCAATTTATATTATAAAGAGTAAATAGTATAGCTGTAAGAAAACAAGACAGATCCCAGTCAGAGATAAGGTAGGAAGAAGGTGGTGGCGATGGATTGGACATACTCTAAGGAAGTCAGGCAGCAGCATAACAAAGAAAGTGTTGGATTGGAATCCACAGGGTAAGAGATCAAGGGGAAGACCGCAAGGAACCTGGAGATTATTGGAAAAGAATCACAGAAATTGATGTACAGAAAAGAGGGAAGATGTAGAATAACATCATGAGGCTAGCCCAGAATAGACAAAGATTGAAAGTGTTTGTCCATGGCCTATACCCTGGTGCAGGGTGAGAAAGGCAATGATGATGAAATAGCTGTAAAATATGTGACACAACTTATAAAGAGAGGAGATATTACATTTGCTCTGTTTCACATGTTTAAGAATCTATGCCTAACTAAGGTGCAGTAGTAAGTTGATTGCAGAACATTAAAATGGTTTCCTGTTACAAAAGGTATAAAAGATAAGGATGCATACTATCAACATCTCTTGAGCAAAAAGAGTGAATAGCGCACAAAATACAACATCGCTCGAGAAAGGATGAATATGACATGTCAATTCTACAAGGAATATATTTAAATTTAAGAGTCTTACATAAATGATACTGCACTCCTTGCCACAACACCAACAGGACTTGATTATTTAATAAAATCTTGTCAAAAAACACAGTGACCAAAAAGGATTACACAATATAGGCTTATGTAAAGAGGGCCAAAATCATGGACAAAGACAAAAATGCAAAGAAAATGATATCATGGAGCCAGGGTTGAGGCTAATGGGAAAGCAGCCCCAGATATGAAACGGAGAATTGCAATTGCATCATTAAAATTAAAAGAGACGTATCATATTCCTCACTGCAATACAGAGGACACTTGGTTTCAACTAACTCGGATTCAACAAAAACTCAAATTCAACTAATTGAGTCGGAGTTTTTTTAATTCATAAAAATCACTACGATATAACTCGGATTCAACGAACACATAAAAGAGCAAGCTCAGATTCAAAGAAGCCGCCAGCAGTGTAAACTGCCTCTTGCAACCATTCAGCAGCCTACTTCCATACCAAATACATGCGCAATTAACACTCATACATGTCATAGCGTATGTCGGGTTGGATGGGCAGCCGGAACATGAGTGACTGTGTGTATGTGTGTCTGAGGGATTGGGGGGGAGGGAGCACTAGCAGTCTGGGAGTGGAAGTTCAGTTGAGATATGTCACAAACGTTTTTTCTTTTCCTGGCTACTGATCAGTTTTACAATGATAAGCTCGTCTTGACATATATCTACGTAATGAATTGTTCGCTGGACAGGGTAATCAAGTGTTGCTGTATGCCAGGCTCTACACAGCAACAAAACTTGTTCAGCAAGCAATACGTTATATATGATAGATGACACAGGTGTGCATTTGAACAAATCGGCCCTTTTGTACAGTGTGCTTTGTAGAGTTCAATGTATTTTTCTGGAATTTTCCAGCATTTCTTCTGTATTAAAGAAATAAAAAAATGCCTCTCATTTGAAACCAAACAACTTTTAATTGAGAAAATCGAACACATTATTAATACTTGCTCGGCGCCAATAATTATCCATACTAAAACCTTATATTTGCTATAACGCACACTCGGATTCAACGAAATTGAAGGCCAGGCCCGACGACTTCATTGAATCCAAGTTCCACAAAAATTATGGATGTGAAGCATGAATCATCAGTGAACAAGATTTTTTAAAAATATTACAGCTTTCGGAATGAAACGTTATCAAAGTACTCAGAGAATATCCTGGACATACAAAATTCAGGTTGAAAAAATTCAAAATGAGAAAAATACTGGCAGAAACATCAATACCCCTCCAGAATGTGATGAAATCGAACTACTTCGGATAAACACATGAATCACTCGAGAAACATATTCTGGAAGCAAAGGTTGAAGACAAGAGATCAGGAAAGGGAAGACCTAACGGTAGATAGGAACAGGACATAGAAACCTGGCTTGGAACCAAAACAACACAGGCAGGCTGAATGAAGAAACTGTTTTATATGCATAAAAAGGTCAGAAAAGATACGTCCAACTACTGGTAAACCAAAGAAGAAGAAGAAATCTCATCCACTGTCACAACTCATTGACAGTTCCCTTACTTAAAGCTTTGGTCATCATCTGGTGTATAATCTATTTGTGTATCGAGGGGAAATCAAGCGATCGACCAGACTCTATTTAATGAAATCGAATTAAAAATTAAACTTTTCTGCCCAATGGGCAATTTTTATCCAATTTTTAAAAAAGTTAAACCCCTTTTAGACCATTTTAAAGCACATTTTTGTGTATGTTACAGAAAGACGTTAATCAAAGGCACTAAAAGGATAAGGCGGTTTCCAATGACGCCTTTCTTTGCTTTGAATTTTTTTTCAGGAAAAGCAAGATAAATGAACAAGCTTGTAGATAATACTAATAACTCCATATGCTAAAACTTTGATGATGTGCCTGATTCCACAGTTTCGTGCCAATATAATTTACCACTAATGGGTACCATATAAAATTGTTAATATTCTGATCTGCTATCAAATCTAATAAAGATTGAGAAGTATTAGATCAGTCGTATTTCTAAAAAACCCACAAAAAACATATGCCTACTAGAACCTAGGGGATTTGGGGGGGGGGGGGGGAGGGATGGAATCCTACATGACATCACTTGATGTGGCTTTAACTCACACTACAGACTCTACTTCCAGCAGATTCTACTACCACCCCCCATCCAGTCAGTCTAGCCGTACTTATCTTAGGGCCTATAAACATCAGAAAACAAGTCTCATTAGTAATTATTCAGGGTTAAAATACATGCACTGTCAGTAAGGCACCTGGTTTCGTCTCAAATACAAATACTTTAGATACTGCAACCTAAAAATGTATTTACAATTCAGTAGGCCTAATTTTTTTTGTCAGACTAGCCATCATATAAGTACGGCTAACCCAACTGTCTAGCCGTACTTAAGTATGGCTAGCCAAGCAGTCTAGCCGTACTTAAGAGCCGTCATTAAGTACTGCTAACCTCTTCCATTAGAAATCTATATTAAAGACGAAATCTTGCAAATCCAGCCCTATGTCAAGAATGCCAAAATCATTTTTGCAGTTAGGGCATCTTTGATGAAGAGCATTTTTTGTTAACTCTAAGCAAAGGCCAAGGTAGCCTGCTCTAGTATTAAAATATTTAATAATAGGCCTACTATGTAGCCTACATGAGAAGTTTAATTGGACTTGGACAGACTCCGAAAAGTGAAATTAAGCAGGGGTTACAATAGAGTTCCGCAAAAAACAAAGCTAAATCTAGACTATATTTTATTAGGCCCCTATGTTCAATTTACATTAATTATTAAATTTATAAGGCAACCTGCTGGCACTATTTCTGAGTACTGTACTGTACTGTAGTGAAAACAGTATCAGTAAGAGAAAAACTGACCAACGCCAAATTACAGCTCAACAAGGCATTTTCAGGACAGTCTTTAATTGGTCTTACTTCAAGACTTCTGGATTTCTTCTCTGGATGTAAACAAATGGATCGTGGACTTTAACGAACGAACGGAACTACAAGATCACCGGGCCTACTATTAGCACTGTTATCTGGGCAAATAATGAACTACTGCTACTACTAACCTACAACTACAGGTATTATGATCAACTGAATAATAAAATAGAGTTTTAAGTTAAAGTACTGAACTGTGTACTGACTTGGCAGGCAGACCAGGATCGGAATGATAATCACAGTGACAGACAAAGGCCTAGACTTCTAGATCTAGAATCTAGAGATTTCTTGCTCAAATTTCGCAAATTATAATAAGCAGAATCTTTATAATCTAAAGTACAGCGGACAAAAAAGACTAACTTGAAAACAAAACTCTAGTAGACCCTACTCCGTAGGACCTGGAAGTGAAGAAAGTCTTTCCCTTTCCCCAAGATTATCGAACACAAGCAGGAAGTGATTTGATCACCGATCAACAGTCAATAATCCCAAGACATGGGATCGCCCACATTTCTCGGGGTCAAACTCTGTGAAGCCTACGTAGGCCTAAAGTATGACTTGTCGGGAATGACGTGTTATCGCGATGTTCATAAACATTGATTATCATACTTCAAATCAAACATGTTCTGAATTCCCACTGAGAGAATTCTACAAAACATTCTTAATTTTTCTCGATCATGTTCAATTGGTCAGTACATTAATCTGATTACATACTGGTGACTATTTGAGGACCACCCAAGTCAATCTTAGTTCGATTGCTTTGTCAAAAGTGAAACCAACCAAGCTGATGTCACACCACAAAGGAAATGAACTCGACCAAGTTGCCAAGTGAACGCGATTGACCAATCAAATAACTCCTAGTCTGGAGTTGTCAAAGCTAGACAACACTTGAAGACCAAGTTTCGTATATTCATATTTCCAAACATATTTCTTACAACGCTGTAATTCTTAGCACATTGGAAATTCTAAAGCAGTAGTACACTCATTATCGGGTTTTTCTTCAGATTGTTTGATTTGAAGGGCATTGAGGTCGGAAAATAAACTTGGATATTTTCTATCAACTTGACCTTACAGCATGGGAAGATGGCGCGACTGGATATTTACGCGACCGACAGAGTGAAAGAATTTTTTCAGTTGTTTCTCGTTTTACAAACAATTCAACACTGTACAGTTTATGGAAGCACAGTGGAAAGTCACAACCAAGGTACAGTTGTCTCAGAAGGGTTTTTTATTGCTATTAAAGGAGATGAACTCACAAACAGTAAACAACGGCTCGAACCAATGGCAGTAGCCAATGTAACACAAGCCTAGAGAGAGGCCTCAGTTGGTCGTCAACACAAGTTCTTATTGTCAACAATGAGAACAAGATCTATGATGAAATGCCCTTTTCCTGTTTTTGTTTGGGGATGACAGTATTTATGTACGCTGTGAGCATTAGATTGGCTGCATATCAGCTCCTAGATCTATGAATTCAGTATGCTTTCGGGATAAGATCTTGATCGAGAGAAGTCCAGCCCAGTCTTTAGTTTAGTAGTTTTGCAAGCAGATGCTTGATTCTCTAGACTCTAGATCTAGATTTAGACTAGTCGGAGAGGATCAAGTGCCTACTTTCTGGCTCTAGAAATCTAGAGATCTACTAACACTTGTTGATCAGGGGATCTGGGCCATGTTGTAACAACACTCATTTTATCAAAGTTAAATTACTGTAGTAAGGAAGTGGCTATTCTCATCCGGGGTGAGAATAGAAAAACGATCTACCATTCTACCTCTCACCCCGGGTGAGACTTGCCAGCGTAGGCTATTCTCACCCGGTGCGAAACAAGACGTGCTTTTCCTCATTTTGGAATACTGTCTATCGGTGTAGATGATCAAATTGATAAAAGCCAAGAAAAAATTACGTTATAGCACAAAAGTAAGCTAATTTGATCGTCTTCAAAGATGCTATGGCTATTTCACTGTTCGAATCGAGCCGAACTACGCGGGTCGCCATTTTGTTTTTCCCGGAAGTTCTCGCAAGATCTACTCCTCCCCTCTCTCTCTCTCTCTCTGTCTCTTTCTGAATACAAAGTGGCTAGCCGTTCTTAAACTTAAGTACGGCTAGACTGCCAGTCTAGCCGTACAACTTATATATCTAGGTTTGGCCCTTCGACTCAGGCCTGTAAAGTACACAGGTCTCAGATCTAGATCTAGTAATTATTCAGGTTCAAATACATGCAAGTCAGTAAGGCACCTTTTGGTTTTGTCTGAAATACAAATACTTTAGGCATTGCAAACTAAAAATTTCATTTACAATTCAGCCGTCAATATTAAGTACGGCTAGACTGACAGTCTAGCCGTCCTTAAGTACGGCTAGACTGCCAGTCTAGCCGTACTTATCTTAGGCCCTATTAACATTAGAAAACAGGAGGTTTAAAATACATGCGCTGTCATTAATAAGGCACCTGGTTTCGTCTCAAATACAAATACTTTAGGTACTGCACACTAAAAATGTACAAAATTCAGTAGGCCTATTTTTTGTAAATGGTGAGTCTAGCCATCATATTAAGAATAAGTACGGCTAGACTGCGAGTCTAGGTCTAGATCTAGACAGCACACGAGTGAACACAACACATTAAGTTTAAGAGCAGCACCCTTCACAGGCATATCTCTAGCGAAAAACTGTTTGGAACTGTAGCATTTCGTTATATAAATATTTACTGCGGACATTTTTTGGACCGATTGAACCATATTGTATACAAACAATCTTTGGTAGGCCTATACTATAATTATAGATCTATATAATATCCTAAATTTGCGGGAAAGGATGTGATTTCAGAGTGTTCGGAGAAATAGTGCCCAGCTTTATTTTCCTGAACGTTCGGAGAAATAGTGCCTAGCTTTATTTTCCCGAACGGCCGGAGAAATAGTGCCAGCCTTTATGTTATATCATGTATAATAATTTAATACTTTGTTTTACGTACACACTTGTCGATTAATTTTTAAGATGTGACGTCTTTTATATTGTAATGCGTATTGAGCATCTTTTAGGAAATGGAAATGCGCAGTATAAATGCTATTTATTAAATTATGATTTAGGCCTAGAGAGAACATAGATCTAGATTCTAGATCTAGAATGTAGATCGAGAGAGTCTAGAGGGTTGATGCACAATCACTTCTTCTGTCGGTGTAGTCATAGAGAGTATGTGAGAGACCTATTCAGTTTCAATAATAGAAGGGCCTATAGTCCTATATATCTAGATCTAGAGTGTCTAGAGGTCAGTTTGGTTGGTCCTGCTCTCCATCTCCTTGGTCCTGGGCTATCAGTAATGTTATTTGTTTTCGACTAAAAATAGCAAACATTAGGCAGGCTACGTAGGTAGGCCTATGTATTTCTAAACCCAAACCCTTTATTTGCACTTGCAACTTTTTCAAAAGGAAGTGGTTATAAATTCTCACCTCAGGTGAGAATAACCTAGTTCTAGATTTTATCATGTCTCGCTATTCTCACCCCCTCCGTTGTTTTACCAGAAATGACCCAAGAGGGATCAGGGCTGAGGCTGATGCTACACAGGATCGTGTTGTGTCCGAATAGATAGATCTATTCTATATCTCAATCTAGTCACAGTCAATTATTCAGACCAAATATGGGCGAGGGCGTAAAATCGTTTTCCCTAGAATCTTTAAGCAATCCAAGCTCTTTTCTTCACTTTCATTTTTTAAATTTTAAAAAAATTATTGGCCGTCTTTATTGCGACTCGAGTCTGAATAAAAAAAAATCGAGTCCGAATATGAAATTATGAAAAAATGTTATTCGGACTCGGGTCCGGAAAAAAAAGAAGTGTCTTCGTTCTATAGATCTAACGTTCAGTGTGTCAAATTTTCCGCCATTTTTTAGTTTCCCCCACACCTTATCTGCTGATCCGATGCCCGCTGCCTCATTGATTCGCCCTCCCCCCCACCCCCCATGTATCCCACTTTCTTTGTTGTGGAAAAAGGTAAAATTGAAGATTAGCAGACCACCTGGCACCTGCATATTATGAGCTGTGTAAAAAAAAAAAGACCGATTCGTTCAAATACACAAGCCTGTGTCATCTCGATTGTTTACCAAGAAAAGTTGTGTTGCTGTGTAGAGCCGAGCATACGGCAACTTTTGATTCCATAGACCAGCGCACAATTCATTACGTAGATCTACGTCAAGACTAGCTTATTATTGTAATGATGATCAGTTGCCGGGGGGGGGGGGGAAAAGACTGACGCGTATGCGACGTTCAATGCCCGGACCGATAGTGCCTCCCCCCCCCCTCCCCGACACGCACACACAGCCACACGTGTGCAGGCCGCCCATCCGACCCCGACACACGCTAACGAGCCATCTTTAATTGCTTCTGATGACCTCTTGGCAAATAAACATTTATTAGAAGCGCTACAACTTTTCAGGTCGGCCTCAAATTCATCATAAGATAAAAATTCGGCTCCTGCACAAAACGCCATTTTGCCCGAAGTGATCCCGGTCTCTACCCAGCCTGAGGCGAGTCACGAGTGAGGCAGGACAGGAAGCCCGAGTCACGAGTCACAGGAAGTCGGAAGTGATGTCATGCTGGACAAGAATCAGAGTCGGAATAACATTTTTCATATTCGGACTCGAGTCCGAATAGTCACTTCGTTTATTATTTCTTTTTCTTTCATGCCTCTTCTGTCCCCTTCTTCTTGAACATTTGGAGTCTGGAGCCAAAAAAGAGCCAGAGAGCCAAATGAAATTCTCCAGGCCAGACGCGACCCAAAAGAGCCAAATTTACAACCCTTCAACCGTCATACAAGAGCATAGTCTCGTTACGTTTGTACACGCTCTCTGTTTCTTGAACCATATTGTGTTGTGTGCAGAGATGCCAAAAACAACGAATGGTCCTGCCGGCGGCAGGTCCCACATCCCGCTCAGTTCGGTAGTGAGCCTTTTTTTTTTTTTACTGGAGAAGCAAAAAATGTTTTTACATTATCATTACAATTATTCGTTCCCAACCACATGTGGTAAGCCACCAAGGACCAAGGTGATTTTTTATCGGCCTTCGAGAGGTCAGGGGGGGGGGGTCCTCGCCTTATGCCCACATTCGGGGTGGGAGCTATTCTCACGGGGGGTAAGAACAGCGAGACATGGGTTATTCTCACCCGGGGTGAGAATAAAGGTGGCCTTTTCAAAAGTGTTACTGTCAGATTATGGTTAGGAAGATGTAAATTGTAGTGGTTTTCTTTGCCTTGTCTAGTCAGCTGCTGCTACACAAACACTCTACAATGATGACGGCATCTTGTTTACTCTATAATTTTGTGTCATCTGTTATTGAAATCAGACAGAAGCAAATGTATAGCGTTTTTAAAAAGGTTCATGATATTTCATGACGAACTGGGGTGAAAAAAAAGAGAAACCTTTACGTCATTTCATACATGATATAGTACATAGTTGCATTGTACTGAAACTCATGGGCTTCTACTCTCTATGCAAGTTTGAAGCTTTTTAAAAAACTCTCTGGGCATGTTGCTTCCAGTTTAGATGCTGGCCAAACATCAGGCAAAATGTTGAATCACAGTTTACAAGCAGTAATAGTGTCATTCGTCTTGATTTGGAAAAGGAATTTGCAATTCATCTGAAATCGATGTGTAATATATATCCTCTACCACAGGAACAAGTAAAACTTTCCCATGTTGATAACCGGTGTTTTGTACAATGGCACCAAGAATAACATCAAGTTTTTATTTAACAGTCAGAAGACCTCTTTTGGTGTCCGCCTAAAACAACGAATGCCATTTGGAAGCAAGACTTGTTGGTTGATGCTTCTGATTGAAAATATCAAAGGGTGCAAACTATTCCCACCCCCACCCCTCGCCCAACCACCGTAATTATATACACACACACACACACACACACACACACACACACACACACACACACACACACACACACACACACACACACACACACACACACACACACACACACACACACACACACACACACACACACACACACACACACAGTAGTGTTATACATGCATGCCTGCAGAGGAGCCAAGACTTTCCTCACCCCAATCTGGAGACTTTTGAAAGTGCCTCTTTGCGAGAGGGTGTGAACTAAGCTCCTGTTGCTCAGTGTAAAGTATTTTTTAGCCAGAGAGGAGGTGTTTTGACGAGATACTGGAGGGCAGGGTTGCATTCACACTGAAATTTTTATTACCGATGATTTTTGGTGTTTACACAGTTTTTGACTTGTCAATTTTTCTTTGTCTGGCAAATAATGAGAAGCCGAAGTTGCTGTATTTTTAAGGAAAAGGTTGCTGTTAAAGGGGGTATTTACTTTTGAAAATTCTGAACAACTTGAGGTTGTTGGGTAGAGGACCAGAGGTTGAATAGACCTTACTGTACTTACTTTTAAAACACTTTAACTTTATTATTGCATGATGAGCAGTTTGTTTTTATTGTTGAATCATAGACTAATTGTTACTTAGAGCCTTACACTTGTTAATAATTAATTATTTAAAAGTCATTGTGGGAGAAGTATCCAGTATCATGATTCCTCTTGCTTCTGTCTCAAGCTTTCGTAACTTCTTTTTTTTACCTGCCAACCTTTTTTTTATGTTTTTATTTCAGCATTCATCCAAACAGACAAGCATCTTACATACATTGTAGGAGATAATTATATAAATTCTGGAGTTCCTTTAGAAGTAAGTATTTTAAGGTTATATATTATAATTATGCTGCTTCTCTCTTTTCTTGACCTTTAACCGTAATTAGGTACTGTACTGACAACTTGTAGAGATGCCTGGTGTAGCTACTATGTCTTGACCTTTGTGTACATGATCAACTAATCAGATAATAGAAGGATATATTATGATGTCGTTTTTGAATTAGTTGATAAACTGTTGGCTCGTACTCAAAGATTAGACGTCTCCATGCCTTTGGCATTGTGCCCTTGTGTTATTGTTATCATGATCGGTCAAACCACTTATCAGTGGATTGTGTCTGTTACTATTTATAGTGTTAAAAATTTATAAGTGTAAAGAGCATTCAGAAAATGTGTTTTAGTTTTATCTCTATACATTATTTTGCCTTAAGAGAATTTAAAATGTATTTTATTTAAATTTAAAAAAATTCAATTTTGAATTGATCCGAACTTGTAGGAAAATATTTTAATTTATGTTTATCGAATTTTTTACATTTCCAAAACATTTGATCATGTATACGTATATATGTTTTTGATTTTTTCCGTTAAGGCTAAGGAGCAATAGAGTATAAAAGCGAGAATTAGTTTCAGTGTCAGTTTGGCCCATCAACCAGTGACACAAAATAAAGGTTGGTTGTTTTAGTTGTTTTTTTTATTCTTTTAACATTTTTTTTTCTCACCAAGTGTCAATGTCACCATGCACTTGCTCAGGGGCATTCACAGGCATGTCAGCAAAATGCCTCTTTGCTTCCTTGATGAGTATGTGGTTATTGGTTATTGCATCTTTGCAGCAGACTCTGTCCCTCTTCACTCTCCTTTATGGGTTTAAACTTCTCATGTGTGCAGTGAAGTACAATGAAAATTTTCATTAAAAATGGCTGAAATTTCTCCGTGTTGTTCAAAGTGAGCAAAGCCTCTGTTCCACAGTAACTACTGGAAATGACAAACAGATGATGTATTGGGGGTTGTATACCAAACTTTCGTGCTTTGAGAGTTTGGGCCCAATCCTCAATCTTTTCAGAAGAACAGACACTGGATGGTTAGATTATTCCACATTATCATAGTATAGGTAAATCATTATGATTGAAAATATGGTATGTGTTCTCTTTCAACAAGTTGTGAAGTTTTCTTATTGTTATTCGTCCATGTATTTCCCCAGATAAAACCTGGTTCTTCTTTTCCAGATTTAACGTAAGTTCCAGATCTTTTGTATTGTAGCCAGTGTACTGTTGTGCCTTTAAGATTGCTTTTACGGTTAATATAGTCACGAGAATCTAAAAAAAAGGTTCAGATTTCAATGGTATATGTTTTGTGTTTTTTCGTTTTGTCAGGAAGTTGGCTGTTTTTTTGTTTTTTTTTAAATTAGTAATTATAAAAAAAATTGTTCCTTTTAGTTTTAGACTGAAGTTGAAAGATTACAGGGTGGAAAAAAAAATTAAAATGAATGTTGAATGCACTAACTGAGCTTTTTATTATTTTGATTTTTATCGGTCTTGGTTTGAAGATGCTCTTTTCAAAGTTCCCAAGTATTTCTTTTTCTCAGCACTTTTTTGTAAAAGTCCTGTTGTTCATTGATTGTCCCGTGCTCTGTCTGTTGTGTGTGTGTGTGGTTTGTTTTGTTTTTTCAGCGAGTCCTCTTTCCTTCTCTGTTCTTCTCATTATTTGTTTTTAGGTGCATTTGGTGTAATTAACCTTAAAAAGTAAGATGCTCTGGTATGAATTGCTCCTTCTTTTCTCTTTAAAAAAATGTAACATCCTTATAATCTCTCCTCCTTTACCTCTGTTTGTTACTCAACCCCTTTAATCTTCAGCACTTACATGACCTAATTGTGCTGCAAGTGCAGTGAAACATTTACTTAAACATAAACAAATATATATAAACAAACTTGAAATATTCAAGGGGTAAAAATGATGGCAAGGGAGAATTTTATCTAAATGTATTTTCATTTCTTTGGCCTTTCCTTTAGATTTTAGTTTTCCATTTGCATATTAAGAAACACAGTAAGGATCTGGTTTTATTGCTGTGACATGGATTTCCTGTTTTTCCTAGTCTTGACACCGTGGAATTTTCAGCTTAGTCAAGGGACATTGGTGGGAGGCTTTTCTTGGCAATTTTTTTCTCCCATATACCTTTATTATTGTATTATTATAATACAAGACTTGTCTGTTAGTGTTCCTTTCTGTAGTTTAAAGACTAACTAGTATTTTTTATTGAATTTTTTACGTATATTTTTTTTTTTGTCAGGCGTAAAAATTACCCGTTGGTGGTTGGCGGGTGCTATGGTGTGGTTTGCTTCTTCTTTCCTATCAAACATCTATCATCCTTATCTCCCCTTCTTCTTTTTTTTGTTTTTTTCTCTCTTGTAACAGCTCTAATCTTCTTGCGTTATGACCTTATCAGTTGCGAGCGCCGTAAAACCTCAACTTATACTAAACTAAAAAATTACCCTTAGGAACAAGTAACCTGTCGTTTTTTCATATAACATCTTGAAAAAAGCATCAGGTATAATAATTATATATTGTAATATTGTTACATATGGGGCAAAATAGGAACAGCTTGTGTTTCAGTCATGCTATGCTTTGAAAGTCTGTTGCTTTGCGAACATTTAGAACTTTTAACCGAACTGTAGCCAATAATCCAAGTTAAAAAATCTAAGAGAATAATGTAAGAGTTCTTTGTTGTTGTTGTTGTTGTTTTTTTGTTTTTTTCAGAAAGAGAAGTGCACATTTCTGTGTGCACACATGCATATAAAAATGTTTGCGGTTAAGTGCATTGCTGTTATCCTTGACTCCTTTTGTACACACATTGACGTTTGTTACACAGGATACGAACAAAGGAAGGACGGAAGGTTTTGTCTTCGGACATTGGAGGTGTTTGTGAAAGGGGGGAGGAAGTGGGTGTTATCATCTCCTCTGGCATGCAAGAATAAGGACCTTCTCTCCATTCATTTCTTGAAAATTTGGCAGGAAATAACAAATACGCATGGTAACACGGCAGTTTAAACTTAATTTGTGTCAGCTGTATAGACGACGTGGTTGTGTTCCTGTGTTGGTTTTGTTTTTGTTTTTTTGACGTTTTTCTATTCATCTTTCTCTGCGTTGTTGTTCCCATAATTTGTCTCTTCTTGTAAGGCGCCCTATCAGGGTTTCCCATCTCCACTTCTCTTCTCTCACTCTGTGCCCTGGGGGCTGAAAAGGAGTAGTTGTATTGAAATGCTTTGGCACATTAATCCAGCGCTGAATTTGATCGCCTGGTGTTTAATACGCCCGTATATATGAGCAGCTTTCCCTTCGCACTGAACCAGATTGCCCCAAGCATTACCAAGTGTTTTGCCCGTATTATATATTATGTATATTTTATATCCTGTTACGATCCTGCGCATACCCCCAGCAAGCACGAGTGTTAGTGAAATTTGTGAGTTGACGTATTTCGCTGTCATTGATCTATACCGGTCCTTTCTGTCCGTTTCTTTTCAGTATCACATCTATTATAGTGGCCTCTTGCAGTTTCCCCCATGTACACTTTTTTTTGGTCCCAAACTTTGAATAACCCTATTACGTGCATGGAACCATGCCGTAAAATTAACATTTTGCTCGCTTTTGGAGGGGGGGGGGGTGAAAACAGCCTTATTGAGAAATGAATGAATGCATGTACTTCGAAAGTGAGTGTTTCATTCGTTGCGTACACGCTGAGAGTAAATGAACAGAAACCAATAAAGAAAGAATATGAATCGAGTGCAGAGGACAAACACAGCATGGTTCCTGGAAATGGCTCCTCGTGGTAGCGTTGTGTGCTGAAGTTCCGTGTGTGGGTGGTTGGAGCGTATCCCCCCCCCCCCCTTTCCCCTAAACGTAGGTGGTTCGTGGGTGCTCTGATGTAGTTTGCTTCTTCTTTCCAAGTGAACACTCACCAGTCTTATTTAACGCTCTTCTTGGGTTGTTGGCGGATGCTCTGGTGTGGTTTGCTCCTTCTTTTCCTATCATACATGTATCGTCCTTATCTCCCCTTCTTCTTTTTTTTTATGTTTGTTACTCTCTTGTAACACCTCTATTCTTCTGGCGCGCATATGGCCTTTTATGCAGTTGCGAGTGTTGTAAGACCTCTGCTGAAACTTAAAACTAACGCTCTTACTTCTTTTCTGTGTATGTTACTCCCTAGTAAGACACCTCATCTTTGGCACTTATATTATGAACTATTTGTTATTGCAGGTGCCGTAAAACTCTCTCTGTCTCTCTCTCTCTCTCTGTCTCTCTCTCTGTCTGTCTCTCTCTCTCTCTCTCTCTCTCTCTCTCTCTCTCTCTCTCTCTCTCTCTTGCTCATATCTCGTTTGTTGTTGTTTTTTTTACCCTTGGTGACCTGACCACGACAGTGTTGATAATAATATTAAAAGTTTCTTTTCAATCCAGCTGCTGGCTGGGAGGAGTGGTGGGGGATTGACCTACTTCTCTGCTCAGTTTTTAACGTACCATGTCCCATTGGTGTGTTCCTTCATTTATTTACCTTCAAAGACCTTGAATAATGTTGTGGGTTTTATTTATTTTTAATTGCAACGCCGTCTCTGATGATTCCGGTTCGTAACGATTGTGTCAAATTTCATTGATACTTTACATCGTGTTTACGTCCTTACTTGCATTGACCGAAAGGTGGGCTTCTCTCCTTGTCTCTAGTGCAAAGGTGTTTAGATCGTCAAGTCTCTTTTTTCGTTGTTGTTTTTGTTGTTGTTTTGGTTCTTGTTGTGTAAATTTTTAAAAATTCTTTTATTTTTTACTGATTTGTTGCTTTAGGGAAAATCGTTTTTTTTCTCTTCTCCTGTGTTCTAGATTTATGTATACTATTGTAGTGTTTGTTTTGTTTTTTCTTGAATTTGACACCCCCCCTCCCCCAGTTCCGCGTGTATAGCTTATTGGTTTTGGTGCAACTGTATTATTTGGTTCCCTCTTCCCTGTGTGATTTCTGATGGGGTGTGAAATCCACATTACTGACCTGGCTGAAGTGCCGAAATAGCCTGTTTTCCCCAACAAGCTTTGTTAATCTTATGGAACAAAATATTTAGTCGTTTCGCTTGTAATAGTGCTATTTGTGTGAGTAGTTAATGGGCGTCAGGGGTTGCTTGATCTTTCCCTTTTCACCTCCCCTTTGTGGTTTGCCTTTGCCTGTCTCACTTTCTCCCAGCACTAAATGGCCGTTATTGGGTTGACGTACCTCTCTTTATTCAAACTGAAGACTGAAACTATTTAATGTGAGTGGTTGGCGGGTGCTCTGGTGTGGTTTGCTTCCTCTTTCCTATCCAACATCAGCTGTCGTCTCCCCTCCTTCTTTTTGTGATTGTTACTCTCTCGTAACACCTCTAATATTTAGCACTCCTTACTGTGTTGCAAGTGCCGTAAAACTCTTACTAAAACTAAAAACTATGACATTGGTTGTCAAGTATGCTAATTTCTATCACATGTGAGCAGCTCTTCATGCTGTGAGATCGTTATGGCCTACTGCCATCTTGCGTCTACATGCATTTTTGTTTGCAGGTTTGTTGGTTTTTCGGGGGGGGGCTTTTCCCCCACTCAACGCTATGATTACCAGGTTTGTAAGGTCGCATTGAATGTTGGGTGGGCTGCATTCCATGTACTGTGCCATCCGTCACATGTGTCAAGGTAG
>NW_004797369.1:812262-813474 GCF_000002075.1 Aplysia californica
CCTCTCTCCCTCCCCTCCCTCCTGCAGCCGGTTGGACCTATCGTTTGAAATATTAATTGCCCGGCACACAAGGCCCGTGCGGCGACACACACGCTAGGTGTGCCTGATGCCACAGTGTCTGACCACAAGATAGTCACTCGATTACCTTCACTCTTTATCAAAATGATCCATGTGAGAAGCTGTAGCGGGTCCCCGATGTCTGGTGTAGCAGTCAAGCCCTTAGCTATTGCTCGCTAACGATGCGATTTCCATTCCTGAATGGGTAAATTGGGTGGTCGGAGGGCGCCACTGGTAGGTCCTACTTCTTTATATACTCTCCCTGTAGTTTGTGTCTTCCTGTCTTACCCCCCCCCTCCCCCAGCACTAAATAACCGTTATTGTATCCGTGTGCTTCGGCTTCTCTTTACTCAAACAGACAAACAAAGCGAGTGGTTGGAGGGTGCCGCTGGTTGGCTTTGGGGTCATTGGCGTCAGTGTTGGAGCATTTAGGCTTTTAGCTCTTTGCACTCAGAAGGTACGAGTCAGATTTCCAAGTAGACATTTGTGGTAGACTCTACTTCTCCACCACCACCCCCCTCCTCCGCCCACTTACTTTTATTTCTGCCTATCTGTCTCTACTTTCTTCCTACCTTAATTGACCGCCAGAGTCGGAGCAGCCCTCCTCCTTGATTTTCTGAATTGTGTCGATTAGGGCATTAAACAATTTCAATGAAATTGAATGAAAATAAGAGTGTTGTGTTTGTTAAGTCATAAAGAAGATTCAGCATATTTATTTTCTTTCGGTGTTAACATTGTCTAGTTTCTATCTTTACGTGAACGGTTTAGGATAAAAGTGCTACGCTGCTGTCTTTTATCTACCCCCCCCTTTTTTTTCCCCCGAGAAAAAAAGCGTATTTATGCACTCACTTCTACGAGTGTGCACTTATCGACTCTCATAAGATATACCGGAAGGGAATTTGGATGAGAGAAGAAAAGCTCAAGTTCAAGTGAGTGAACTGAAAAAGGACATGGGTAAGTTATGATAACGGCTGAAGTATGCCTCGCGAGCTGAATGCTGTCCTAGCCAAACTCCAGTTTTACAGACTTTTGAGACCTTTTGTCGCAGATATGAAAACTTTTGAAAGATCTTTCCTCGGAGCCCCAATTTTTTTGCGATAAATGCTCGTTTTCGGTAGAATTTCCGTTTTATGTTGTACTACCTCCCGTTTTTGG
>NW_004797369.1:814675-816187 GCF_000002075.1 Aplysia californica
AAAGTTAAGTGTGTCCCGCGCGCTCATATGGCCTTATGCAGTTGCGAGCGCCGTAAAACACTTACAAAAACAAACAAAACAACAAAGTTGTATGGAACTTATTTTTAACCTTCCAAACCGAAAATTTTGTACACGCGTGTCCGCTGTCATCGGGTTGTCATTGACCCTGGCAGCAGTCTGAATGCGGTTGTAAAACTTACCTGAAATCCTCACTTTCGTTTCTGTTATCTTGTCTTTGTCTTCGTGAGAAAGAATTCCGAGCACATTTCTTTTACTTTTTAAAAAACGATTTGCCACTGTTGTGTGGAATAAACGTTTTTGTCCTGTGTCTGGGAATCGGGGCACACATTGCTGGCCACGCCGACAGCTTAAGTGCAAAACGTAAGTTGGACCATTTTCCCTCATCCCATTGTCAGTTGTCGACTACAAGCTGAACAGTTACATTTTCCTCTCGAACGGACTGAACCAGAAAGGGTTACTTTTATTTATTTATTCATTTATTCATATAGCCTTTTTGGGGTGGAGCAGTGGGGGAGAGAAAAACCACCGGTTGGTGAGGTTGGAGAATGGCCGCTGGTAGGGGAAGGGTGGTGGTTGAGATAAGGCAGAATGTGAACTTCGCCTGGTGTTTTAGTTTCTGTTCAAACACATGTACATTACATGTAATTGATTGAACGGCGTAGAAAGGCATTGATTGCTCGATGGACCGTGACCCCCAGTGGCTAGAGAGCTTAATAGAAATTGTTTGTGTTCTTTGTTGTTGTTGCTGGTTTGCTTTTTTAATATTTTAAAAAAAAAGGAAACTTCAGTTGCAAAGCAGGTATATATGGCAATTGTTTGGACGGCACTCCTGGTACGTTCTACTTCTTTTCATTCCCTCGGTTGTTTTGCGGGTCTTTGGGGGCGCCACTGGTTGGTCCTACTTCTTAACTTTCCCTCTGTTGTGTCTGTCTATCTGTCTGTCTGTCTGTCTGTGCCTTATTTTTTCCAAGTACTAAATCAACATTATGATGTTGATGTGCGTCCCTTTACTCAACTAAAAAAATCAGTTGCTTCTGTCTGTCTGTCTCTTTGTCTGTTTGTCTGTCTGTCTGTCTGTTAGTTAGTTACTGTTCTCTGCACCAAATGATCGTTATTGTGTCGAGGTGCTTTTCTTTGCTCCAAACAAGCAAACAGGTAGAGGATGTTTCATTTCTACGTCTCTTGATACAATGCTTGCTAGGGTTCACTTTGCAGACTCAGCTGGGAGTGTTTGGTTTCTTATTTGTCCGTCTGCCTCCGATGTTTCTGTGTGTGAAACCAAATCCCTATATAGACCTTCGGACCTGTGGCCGCGCAAGCGTGGTGAGAGAAAGAGAGAGAGACAGACAGACAGACAGACAGACAGACAGACAGACAGACAGACAGACAGAGAGAGAGAAGGGGGGAGTGGGCGATTAGAAGGGCGAAAAGGGTTGGAGGAGGATGGGAGAGAGACAGAGAGAGGGGGGGGGGGGGGGGGGGGGGGGGGGG
>NW_004797369.1:816287-817822 GCF_000002075.1 Aplysia californica
GGGGGTAGGGGAGATGGAGAGAGGGGGAGAGCGCCTGAGCCAGTACCTCTTGTTTCGAAGACGATTCTGGTAAATATTTGATAGTCTTGGACCGTTTGTTTTCTTGCTATCAAGCGAAGCATGCCGAAACGCCACATGGATACATGTAGTATTTCTTAGAGTTGTCTCCTATCTCCCCCCCACCCTGTTTTGAAATTCTCTTTTTTTTAAATTGTTCAACGTGTGGGTATTTAGGTGGATGGTCGGAAGATGCTCGTGAATGGTTTGCTCTTTTTTCCCTGTTATCAAATATCTGTTGTCGTCTGTCCTTCTTTTCTTTGTATGTGTTACTCTCTAGCAACAATTTTAATCTTCATGGGTGGTTGGCGGGTGTTCGTGTGTGCTTCTTCTTTTCTATCAAACATCTATGATCCTTATCCTTCTTCCTTTTTGTCTTTGATACTTTCTTGTAACACCTCCAAACTTTGTCTTTTTTATGACCTTATTGCGTTGCAAGTGCCGTAAAACTATGACTGGAACTTTTTTAAAAAAGTTTCTCGTTGTTTGTGTACAAACAGTCAATCGCCTTGTTGTTCTGCTTGCGCCGTTTACCAGCGTCTCAGTCTCAGTCCAACACGTCTCCGTCTCTCCCCGGGGATCTCTTGCGCTGTCGCTCAGATGGCGCTCAATGTCCGCACGTGGTCTCGTTATATCGGGTGCCCATCGCGGATGCGATCGGGTCGAGTTGGGTCGGGATGATCACCCGACTCGACTTCGCAAACCGCCCCAACCCGACCCGATACCCCGATGGGCACCCCGTATTGTGTTCGACCATTCAACATTTAGCAGTGTGGGTGGTTTTCAGGTGCTCTGTTGTGGTTTGCTCCACCTTTCCCATCAAACATACTATAGTGGGTGGTTGGCGGGTGCTCTGGTGTGGTTTGCTCCTTCTTTCCTATCAAACGTCTATCGTCCTTTTCTGCCCTTCTTTTTTTATGTTTGTTACTCTCTAGTAACACCTCTAATCTTCTGGCGCTCATAATACCTTATTATGCAGTTGCAGGCACCGTAAAACCTCTACTAAAACTAAAAAGCGTACTATTCGTCCCTATCTGTTCTCCTCTTTTATCTTTCTGTGTTTTTAAGTAGTATCACCTCTTATCTTCGACCTTTACATGACCTATATGTGTGGAAAGTTCTTTAAAAAAACAAAAAACAAACAAACCAATGTAATTGAAACGAACGTTTAGTGTGGTTCACCGGTAAGCGTCTGTGGTACAGTGGATAGTAGGGCCGTCGCTGTTGCATGCGGAAGGCGTAAGTTCGATTCCTGGCTGACGAAGTGGATTTTTAAAATTTTGTTTTTAAATCTAGACCCTCCGTATGTGCTGGGGAGATGAGATGTTGTATCCCACTCGGCCCAGGTTTTGCGCTGACAGACAAGTTCAAAGTAGTCCGCTACTGAAATGATCCAGATTGTGTATAATATTAATAATGGAATTGTTGATGTTCTTGTGCTCTAACCACCCCCCTCTCTCTCTCTCTTTCTACCCCCC
>NW_004797369.1:818114-819170 GCF_000002075.1 Aplysia californica
CCCACCCAATCATTTCCACTCACCCTATTTTTGTCGGATTTCAATCCAGCGCGTTTATTTTGATGGACAGCTCATTTGGATGGATGAGATCGATACACGGACTGCCGGGCGCGGCCTTTGCTTTGGACTGTCAGGGAGGGACAACCTGCTTGTGGCCGTGGATCGTTTGATACAGAGAACGCGCGCGCGCGCGTGTGTGTGTGTGTGTGTGTTATGACTGAAGATCGACACTACTTAGATAATTTAGGAGGTGGGATGCATCAACCCTGCCTGTCAGGGGGGCGGCCCACAAGGGTAGAGAAGAATACATCGTCCCAACGGACGGACGGAGATACTCGTGTGTGTGTGTGTGTGTGTGTGTGTATGTGTGTGTGTGCGCGCGCGCGCTGGCACATTTGTGGATGTATTGTGTGCTCTATTTCGCCGGTATTTTTATGCGTTTGTCAACAATCTTTGAAAAGAGAAAGGTGGAAAGGAAAATGCCGCTGTTATCGATTTCTGTGGGGGGGTAATTTTGATGTACAATGCGGACATACATGGGTTCAAAGACCTACGTCAATGTCATCTGTCGCAACACCTGTAGACATTTTCTTTTTAGTATGTCATGAAAATGGGTGGTTGGAGGTCTTCACTGGAAGGTTTTTTTTTCCCACCTTCCGTCTGTTGCTTCCTTATGTCCGCTTGCCTTGCTTTTTTAGTGTTCTAACTATGGCGTTATTGTGTCTGGTCCTTCTCTTTTACTGACATTCCAATAGAATCATATAAAAGAGAAGTACCCTGGTGGTTGGCGAGTGCTCTTGTATGGTCTGCTCCTTCTTTCCATCAAACTCCCATCGTTCTTTTCTCTCCTCATTTGTGTGTCTGTACTCTCCTGTAACACTACTAACCTTCGGCGGCACTTATTTGACCTAATTGTGTTACAAGTGCAGTAAAACGCTTTCTTTAGAGAACAAGAGACCGTACAAACACTATTTATGTAACAAGCGCCTAAAACTCTTAATAAAACTAGTACAAACACTCCATTGCTTGCGTGGTAGTAGTAAGGGCTGGGGGGGG
>NW_004797369.1:819270-823144 GCF_000002075.1 Aplysia californica
GGGGGGGTGTTGATTGCTTCTGTTTTAAGGGAGTAATATGTGGCTGAATGGAGGTAATTTTAGAGGAATATTGTGCGCACCAATAACAATTGTCTTTGTGGGGGGTGGGAGAAATTATGCTATGCGCGATCTGGTCCTGTTCTGTATAATGTTTTTCATCCTGTCGTGTGTTGAGTCCATCTTGAGTGTGTGTGTGTGTGTTTGTTTGTTTGTTTCTGTATTTTGCAAGGGTCATTTCAAAACGTTGTTCTCCTGTACGCTTCTGTAACCATGAACTTAACGATTTCCTCGTTTACACTTCGTTTTCATCGACACACAATGGACAGGTGCCATTGCACGGTCATGCGTCTTTATTTTCCGTCCATTCTTTCTGTCTGCTTATCGTGATTTTATTCTGCAGTAAGTGACGGTTATTGCGTGTCAATGTGTTTATTTTATCTCCAACAAACACATAATACACTTTCACCCCACCTCATATCTCTGGCCAAGGCACTTCACACTGTACTAGTAAGTGGGCTTTTCAGTTTGTGATTGTTTCCGAAGTTTTCCAGGTGGGCGGTTGGCGGGTGCTCTGGTGTGGATTGCTTCTTCTTTCCTATCGAACATCTATCGTCTTTATTTCCCCTCTTTCTTTTTAGTGTTTGTTACTCTCTTGTAACACCTTTAATCGTCGGCTTTTATATGACCTTATTGTGTTGCAAGTGCCGTAAGCACTTTACTCTTTAAAAAAAAGAAATTTTCCTGAACATAATGACCGTTACTGTGTCTATATGATTCTCTTTAATATAACTGACCTAATAGAATAATAATTTTTTAATCATCCTCACACCCAAACCAAAATGTACCCTGTCTGACGTATCCAATGAGGAGCCTGTCGACCTTCGACCATTGGCCGTTCTGATATAATAAATGCTTACTAAGTTCGTTGGCCTGGCTAATACCACATCACTCTATCGACTTCGTTCGTTATTACAAAACCTTTTGATATTATTTCAGGCCATCCTTTACAAGTTTGTCCAGCACTTCACCGCAAATCGCCGATTAGGCTCACCCCACGGCTAGTGCTTAAACGGGTGGCTGTGCCGTTGTTATCTTCTACTTCATTCGATCGAGAACGATAGCTGAACTCCTGGTTTCGTATAGGTGCTAACGTATTGTGTGTATGTATTTACGTGTTGCCCTTACTTAAATCTCTTCGTTCGTTTCTTCGTGTGTCACTCTCTAGCAACACCTCTATTCTTTGGCAACTGTATTACCTATTTTTGTCTCAAGTGTCGCAAAAATCTGACCAAAAACGAACAGTGAATTGTGGAAATATTTCCCCTATATTTTCTAACCTTAAAGAAGATATTTATAATGTGGGTTTAGTCGTCCTGTGAAGTAGGGTGACTACTAGTGTTACGTGTCTGGTTTAAAGTCTCTTTCTTTCACTCACTCTCTCTATCTATCTCTCCCCGCCTCTCTCTCCATCTATCTATCTATCTCTATCTCCTCTCCTCTCTCTATCTCTCTCCTATCCCGACCCGCGCACCCTTCTCTATTCGTCCACGAAGATAGTACTATGTTTTATGAAGCTCTCTCTCCCCCCCCCCCCCTCTCGTTATCAAGTATTATAATTGAATTTCGCACGGCTTGCTTCTTCGGCTCTTGTTTCAACGTTATGATTTATTTTTTTTGGGGGGGGGGTATCCTATTATCTGCTTGTGGATAGTGTGTCGGTCGATGAGTTTCGGTCGTTGTTCAGTTGATTGCTTGAAATAATTGTTACACGCCTCCATTGACGCAATTTGATAAAAGTAGGCTTCAGCCGCCACCCGACAAAATAACAAATTTCCTACCAACTGTATAATGTTTAGTGTGTCCCGTGTGATCATGTATGACCTTATTCATTTAATTTGTGAGCGCCGTAAAACACTAAATTAAAAAAAAGACCATGCAGAAATTCAGCCATAAAAGTCTACCCGAGCTTTTCTTTCAGACTTACTCGGCGTAGACATCCACGGTGTCCGCTCTCTGAAGGGGGTCACAGGTGGGTCGCCATGACGTCATGGATAAAAACTGCTTTTAACTTATAAGATGGAGGGTTCGGGGGTAGGGGGGATGCGCTCAGGTCGACTTATACCGATTCTTCTCTAACTAGTTATCTTTACATTACACGAGCCCTAGCAGCCCCCAACAGCCCCTCCTCCTTCTTTCCACCTGCGAAAGTCCCGATTCGGCTCAAAATTATGGAATTTGAGTTGTAAGCATTTCAGGCTCTTCTTCAGCCTCTCCTACAGCTACTTCATCGCATAAGAACCTCCGATAGCCTTATTTCTTCCCATAACGGGCATGTTTGTCACCACCATGTCCTCACAAAGTCAATATTTTATTTTTCTTTATCGGCCGTTTTCTCTATATTTTAGAATAACTCCATCATTTTTCATCTAATCTTTATGAATTTTTTTCAGAATGAAGAGAAGATGTAATATAAAAAATTTGTATGTTGAATATTTTATATGGAATAGATTTTTGTTGGTGGTGTCTGGAGTTTGGATTCACACTTTTTTTTTGCAAACTTGAATACTACCTAGGGAAAACATTCATTAAAATGTTCTAATTCATTTAGGAAAAAATAAACTTGACAAATTTCTAGATCTTATGTTTGTTTACATGCATGAAAAAAACCAAAACAACAACAACAAAAAACCCAATCAATTTCCATGAAAAATAAGTGCTGTATTCATCACGTAAGACATGTCAACTAAATCCAATATGGCCATCGTATCCATTGAAAGGAAACTTTTTTTTCTTAAATTTGATTTCGGATTTTAAGACTCCTAGCTATGCTTGTTATATGTGTGAAATTTGGTAAAATTTTGTCAACTAATAAGCGAGATAGCCTTCAGCCCCCACCCACCTTAAAAATAATCGGTCACTTTTCCACTCCCTGCATGCATGTCAGTGAAAGTCCCGTCTCTGCAGTCGTTATTTCGTACCTGAAAGGGTCATATAGCGTGTTTACCCTTTCGAATTTTTAATGATTAGCAGGCTGGGGTCGAGAGGTCATGACATAATGGAATCAAGGAGCGTGGCCGAGGTCGAATGTGAGGCATTTGTCATCGAGTTCGGGGTTGAACTGCTGTTGTTAACTCCAGCGCATTTTTAAGGAACCGTGAATAATTTATTTATAAAGGCTCCAACTATGTATAGCAAAGGTGCCGATTTTCCGGACCAGTCCAAATTGCACTTTCTGCATCTCACGGGCTGAGTGTTATTTCCGATAATTTTTTTTTCTGTCACAGCCATCTAGACTGTTCAAAGATCTTCCATCTGAGTCCAAATTTATTACGGTTATCAAAGCTCATGTTGCTTGTATTTCAGTGCTTCCAAAATGGATTACTTAGAGACCGGAAAATCTTTTTTACAAGACCTGTGATCTGCTAACAGGAATTTGCCTAGACATGATTGTTTGATGACTATTGGGATCAGAATCACAGAATCCTAGCCACCCCTACCCCATCCTAACCAAAGCTTTTGTTATACTCTTCCCCACAAGCAAAGGTGGCAGTACAATTTATTGGCCCAACCACCTCAACAATCCGCCGTTACGGTACCTCAGCCATAACTAAAGGCTAATTAGGACCAGTTATGAGTGGACACATGCATATCCCATTGCAACCGATAAGAGAATGAACCTATTTAAGTTAGTGGGAAGAACAGTTGTTAGAGAGATAAAGAGAGAGAGAGAGAGAGAGAGAGAGAGAGAGAAAAGAGAGAGAGAGAGAAAAGAGAGAGAGAGAGAGAAAAGAGAAAGAGAGAGAGAGAGAGAGAGAGAGAAAAGAGAGAGAGAGAGAAAAGAGAGAGAGAGAGAAGAGAGAGAGAGAGAGAAGAG